>NW_028270149.1:15535509-15687482 GCF_037043375.1 Chiloscyllium plagiosum | reverse complement strand
GGGTAGGGGGGGAAGAGAGGGGGGGGAAGAGAGGGGGGGGAAAGAGAGGGGGGGAAGAGGGGGGAAGAGGGGGGGAAGAGGGGGGGGAAGATGGGGGGGGAAGAGGGGGGTAAGAGGGGGGTAAGAGGGGGGGAAGGGGGGGAAGAGAGGGGGGGGAAGGGGGGTGGGAAGAGGGGGGGAGAGAGAGGTGGAAGAGAGGGGGGAAAGAGGGGGGTAGGGGGGGAAGAGAGGGGGGGGAAGAGAGGGGGGGAAAGAGAGGGGGGGAAGAGGGGGGGAAGAGGGGGGGGAAGATGGGGGGGGAAGAGGGGGGTAAGAGGGGGGGGAAGGGGGGGAAGAGAGGGGGGGGGAAGGGGGGTGGGAAGAGGGGGGGAGAGAGGGGTGGAAGAGAGGGGGGAAAGAGGGGGGTAGGGGGGGAAGAGAGGGGGGGGAAGAGAGGGGGGGAAAGAGAGTGGGGGAAATAGAGGGGGGGAAGAGAGGGGGGGAAGAGAGGGGGGGCAGAGAGGGGGGGAAGAGAGGGGGGGAAAGAGAGGGGGGGGAAAGAGAGGGGGGGGAAGAGAGGGGGGGAAGAGAGGGGGGGAAAGAGAGGGGGGGAAAGAGAGGGGGGGAAAGAGGGGGGGGGAAAGAGGGGGGGGGAAAGAGGGGGGGGGAAAGAGAGGGGGGGAAGAGAGGGGGGGAAGAGAGGGGGGGAAGAGAGGGGGGGGAAGAGAGAGGGGGGAAGAGAGGGGGGGAAGAGGGGGGGGGGGGAAGAGAGGGGGGGGAAGAGAGGGGGGGGGGAAGAGAGGGGGGGGAAGAGAGGGGGGGGAAGAGAGGGGGGGGAAGAGAGGGGGGGGAAGAGAGGGGGGGGAAGAGAGGGGGGGAAGAGAGGGGGGGAAGAGAGGGGGGGAAGAGAGGGGGGGGAAGAGAGGGGGGGGAAGAGAGGGGGGGGAAGAGAGGGGGGGGAAGATAGGGGGGGGAAGACAGGGGGGGGAAGAGAGGGGGGGGAAGAGAGGGGGGGGAAGAGAGGGGGGGAAGAGAGGGGGTGAAGAGAGGGGGGGAAGAGGGGGGGGAAGAGGGGGGGGAAGGGGGGGAAGAGGGGGGGGGGAAGAGGGGGTAAGAGGGGGGTAAGAGTGGGGGGGAAGAGAGGGGGGGAAGGGGGGGGGGGGAAGAGGGGGGGGGAAGAGGGGGGGAAGAGGGGGGGAAGAGGGGGGGGAAGAGGGGGGGCGAAGGGGGGGGGAAGAGGGGGGGAGAGAGGGGTGGAAGAGAGGGGTTGAAGAGAGGGGGGGAAGGGGGGGGGAAGAGGGGGGGGTAGGGGTGGGAAGAGAGGGGGGGGAAGAGAGGGGGGGAAGAGAGGGGGGGAAGAGAGGGGGGGAAGAGAGGGGGGGGAAGAGAGGGGGGGAAGAGAGGGGGGGAAGAGAGGGGGGGAAGAGAGGGGGGCGAAGAGAGGGGGGGGAAGAGAGGGGGGGGAAGAGAGGGGGGGGAAGAGAGGGGGGGAAGAGAGGGGGGGAAGAGAGGGGGGGAAGAGAGGGGGGGGAAGGGGGGGGAAGAGAGGGGGGGGAAGGGGGGGGAAGAGAGGGGGGGAAGAGAGGGGGGGGAAGAGAGGGGGGGGAAGAGAGGGGGGGGAAGAGAGGGGGGGGAAGAGAGGGGGGGGAAGAGAGGGGGGGGGGAAGAGAGGGGGGGAAGAGAGGGGGGAGAAGAGAGGGGGGAGAAGAGAGGGGGGAGAAGTGAGGGGGGAGAAGAGAGGGGGGAGAAGAGAGGGGGGAGAAGAGAGGGGGGGGGAAGAGAGGGGGGGGAAGAGAGGGGGGGGAAGAGAGGGGGGGGAAGAGAGGGGGGGGAAGAGAGGGGGGAAGAGAGTGGGGAAAGAGAGGGGGGAAGAGAGGGGGGGGGAAGAGAGGGGGGGGAAGAGAGGGGGGGGGAAGAGAGGGGAAAGAGAGGGGGAAAGAGGGGGGGGAGAGGGTGGGAAGAGAGGGGGGGAAGAGGGGGGTGGAAGAGGGGGGTGGAAGAGGGGGGGGAAGAGGGGGGAAGATGGGGGGGGAAGAGGGGGGGGGAAGAGGGGGGGGGGGGAAGAGGGGGGGGGAAGTGTGGGGTGGGAAGAGGGGGGGAAGAGGGGGGGGAAGGGGGGGGGAAGAGGGGGGGGAAGAGGGGGGGGGAGAGAGGGGTGGAAGAGAGGGGTGGAGAAGAGGGGGGGAAGGGGGGGGGAAGAGAGGGGGGGGAAGAGAGGGGGGGGGAAGAGAGGGGGGGGAAGAGAGGGGGGGGGTGAGAGGGGGGGGAAGAGAGGGGGGGGAAGAGAGGGGGGGGAAGAGAGGGGGGGGGGAAGAGAGGGGGGGGGAAGAGAGGGGGGGGAAGAGAGGGGGGGGAAGAGAGGGGGGGGGAAGAGGGGGGGGGAAGAGAGGGGGGGGAAGAGAGGGGGGGGAAGAGAGGGGGGGGAGAGAGGGGGGGGAGAGAGGGGGGGGGAAGAGGGGGGGGGGAAGAGAGGGGGGGGGAAGAGAGGGGGGGGAAGAGGGGGGGAGAGAGGGGGGGGGAAGAGAGGGGGGGGAAGAGAGGGGGGGGAGGAGGGGGGGGCAAGAGGGGTGGAAGAGGGGGGGGGAAGAGGGGGGGAAGAGGGGGGGAAGAGGGGGGGAAGAGGGGGGGGAAGAGGGGGGGGGGAACAGGGGGGGGGGAACAGGGGGGGGAAGAGGGGGGGAAGAGAGGGGGGGAAGAGAGGGGGGGAAGAGAGGGGGGGAAGAGATGGGGGGAAGAGGGGGGGGAAGAGAGGGGGGGAAGAGAGGGGGGGAAGAGAGGGGGGGAAGAGAGGGGGGGGAAGAGAGGGGGGCGAAGAGAGGGGGTGGAAGAGAGGGGGGGGAAGAGAGGGGGGGGAAGAGAGGGGGGGGAAGAGAGGGGGGGAAGAGAGGGGGGGGAAGAGAGGGGGGGGAAGAGAGGGGAGGGAAGAGGGGGGGGGAAGAGAGGGGGGGAAGAGGGGGGGGGGAAGAGAGGGGGGGGAAGAGAGGGGGGGGAAGAGAGGGGGGGGAAGAGAGGGGGGGGAAGAGAGGGGGGGGGAAGAGAGGGGGGGGAAGAGAGGGGGGAGAAGAGAGGGGGGAGAAGAGAGGGGGGAGAAGAGAGGGGGGAGAAGTGAGGGGGGAGAAGGAGGGGGGAGAAGAGAGGGGGGAGAAGAGAGGGGGGAGAAGAGAGGGGGGGAAGAGAGGGGGGGGAAGAGAGAGGGGGGAAAGAGAGAGGGGGGAAAGAGAGAGGGGGGAAAGAGAGAGGGGGGAAAGAGAGAGGGGGGGAAAGAGAGAGGGGGGAAAGAGAGAGGGGGGAAAGAGAGAGGGGGGAAAGAGAGAGGCGGGGAAAAGAGAGAGGGGGGAAAGAGAGAGGGGGGAAAGAGAGAGGGGGGAAAGAGAGAGGGGGGAAAAGAGAGAGGGGGGAAAGAGAGGGTGGGAAAGAGAGGGGGGGAAGAGAGGGGGAAAGAGAGGGGGGGAAAGAGAGGGGGGAAAGAGAGGGGGGAAAGAGAGGGGGGGGAAGAGAGGGGGGAAAGAGAGGGGGAAGAGGGGGGGGAGAGGGTGGGAAGAGAGGGGGGGAAGAGGGGGGTGGAAGAGGGGGGTGGAAGAGGTGGGTGGAAGAGGGGGGGGGGAAGAGGGGGGGGAAGAGGGGGGGGAAGAGGGGGGGGAAGAGGGGGGGGAAGAGGGGGGGGGAAGAGGGGGGGGAAGAGGGGGGGGAAGAGGGGGGGGGAAGAGGGGGGGGAAGGGGGGGGGGGAGAGAGGGGTGGAAGAGAGGGGGGGAAGAGGGGGGGGGAAGAGGGGGGGGAGGGGGGGGAAGAGAGGGGGGGGGAAGAGAGGGGGGGGAAGAGAGGGGGGGGGGAGAGAGGGGGGGGAAGAGAGGGGGGGAAGAGAGGGGGGGGAAGAGAGGGGGGGGAAGAGAGGGGGGGGAAGAGAGGGGGGGGAAGAGAGGGGGGGGAAGAGAGGGGGGGGAAGAGAGGGCGGGGGGAAGAGAGGGGGGGGAAGAGGGGGGGGGGAAGAGAGGGGGGGGAAGAGAGGGGGGGAAGAGAGGGGGGGGAAGAGAGGGGGGGGAAGAGAGGGGGGGGGAAGAGAGGGGGGGGAAGAGAGGGGGGGGAAGAGAGGGGGGGGAAGAGAGGGGGGGGAAGAGAGGGGGGGGAAGAGAGGGGGGGGAGAGAGAGGGGGGGGAAGAGAGGGGGGGGAAGAGAGGGGGGGGAAGAGAGGGGGGGGAAGAGAGGGGGGGGGAAGAGAGGGGGGGGAAGAGAGGGGGGGGAAGAGAGGGGGGGAAGAGAGGGGGGGGGGAAGAGGGGGGGGAAGAGAGGGGGGGGAAGAGAGGGCGGGAAAGAGAGGGGGGGGAAGAGAGGGGGGGAAGTGAGGGGGGGGAAGAGAGGGGGGGGAAGTGAGGGGGGGGAAGAGAGGGGGGGGAAGAGAGGGGGAGAGAGGGGGGAGAGAGGGGTGGAAGAGAGGGGGGGGGAAGAGAGGGGGGGGAAGAGAGGGGAGGGAAGAGGGGGGGGGAAGAGGGGTGGAAGAGGGGGGGGAAGAGGGGGGGGAAGAGGGGGGGGAGAGGGGGGGGGAAGAGGGGGGAAGAGGGGGCGGAACAGGGGGGGGGAACAGGGGGGGGGAAGAGGGGGGGAAGAGGGGGGGAAGAGAGGGGGGGAAGAGGGGGGGAAGAGAGGGGGGGAGAGAGGGGGGGAAGAGAGGGGGGGGAAGAGAGGGGGGGAAGAGAGGGGGGGAAGAGAGGGGGGGAAGAGAGGGGAGGAAGAGGGGGAGGAAGAGAGGGGGGGGAAGAGAGGGGGGGAAGAGAGGGGGGGAAGAGAGGGGGGGAAGAGAGGGGGGGAAGAGAGGGGGGGGAAGAGAGGGGGGGATGAGAGGGGGGATGAGAGGGGGGATGAGAGGGGGAGAAGAGAGGGGGAGAAGAGAGGGGGGGGAAGAGAGGGGGGGGAAGAGAGGGGGGGGAAGAGAGGGGGGGGAAGAGAGGGGGGGGAAGAGAGGGGGGGGAAGAGAGGGGGGGGGAAGAGAGGGGGGGAAGAGAGGGGGGGGAAGAGAGGGGGGGGAAGAGAGGGGGGGGAAGAGGGGGGGGGGAAGAGAGGGGGGGGAAGAGAGGGGGGGGAAGAGAGGGGGGGAAGAGAGGGGGGGAAGAGAGGGGGAGAGAGGGGGGAAGAGAGGGGGGAAGAGAGGGGGGGAAGAGAGGGGGGAAGAGGTGGGGGAAGAGGGGGGGGGAAGAGGGGGGGGAAGAGGGGGGGAAGAGGGGGGGGAAGAGGGGGGGGAAGAGGGGGGGGGAAGAGAGTGGGGGGGAAGAGAGGGGGGGAAGAGAGGGGGGGAAGAGAGGGGGGGGAAGAGAGGGGGGGAAGAGAGGGGGGGAAGAGAGGGGGGAAGAGAGGGGGGGAAGAGAGGGGGGTAAGAGAGGGGGGGAAGAGGGGGGGGAAGAGAGGGGGGGAAGAGAGGGGGGAAGAGAGGGGGGGAAGAGAGGGGGGGAAGAGAGGGGGGGAAGAGAGGGGGGGAAGAGAGGGGGGGAAGAGAGGGGGGGAAGAGAGGGGGGAAGTGAGGGGGGAAGAGAGGGGGGAAGAGAGGGGGGGAAGAGAGGGGGGGAAGAGAGGGGGGGAAGAGAGGGGGGAAGAGAGGGGGGGAAGAGAGGGGGGGAAGAGAGGGGGGGAAGAGAGGGGGGGGAAGAGAGGGGGGGAAGAGAGGGGGGGGAAGAGAGGGGGGGAGAGAGGGGGGGAAGAGAGGGGGGGAAGAGAGGGGGGAAGAGAGGGGGGGAAGAGAGGGGGGGAAGAGAGGGGGGGAAGAAGAGGGGGGGGAAGAGAGGGGGGGAAGAGAGGGGGGGAAGAGAGTGGGGGGAAGAGGGTGGGGGAAGAGAGAGGGGGAAGAGAGATGGGGCAAGAGGAGGGGGAAGAGAGAGGGGGCAAGAGAGAGGGGGCAGAGAGAGGGGGGGGAAAGAGAGGGGGGGAAAGAGAGAGGGGGGAAAGAGAGAGGGGGGGAAAGAGAGAGGGGGGAAGAGAGAGGGGGGGAAAGAGAGAGGGGGAAGAGAGAGGGGGGTAAGAGAGAGGGGGGTAGAGAGAGGGGGGTAAGAGAGAGGGGGGAAAGAGAGAGGGGGGGAAAGAGAGGGGGGGGAAGAGAGGGGGGGGAAGAGAGGGGGGGAAGAGAGGGGGAGAGAGGGGGGAGAGAGGGGTGGAAGAGAGGGGGGGGGAAGAGAGGGGGGGGAAGAGAGGGAGGGAAGAGGGGGGGGGGAAGAGGGGTGGAAGAGGGGGGGGAAGAGGGGGGGGAAGAGGGGGGGGAAGAGGGGGGAAGAGGGGGGGAAGAGGGGGGGGGAACAGGGGGGGGGGAAGAGGGGGGAAGAGGGGGGGAAGAGAGGGGGGGAAGAGGGGGGGGAAGAGAGGGGGGGAAGAGAGGGGGGGAAGAGAGGGGGGGAAGAGAGGGGGGGAAGAGAGGGGGGGGAAGAGAGGGGGGGAAGAGGGGGGGGAAGAGAGGGGAGGAAGAGAGGGGAGGAAGAGAGGGGGGGAAGAGAGGGGGGGAAGAGAGGGGGGGAAGAGAGGGGGGGAGAGAGGGGGGGAAGAGAGGGGGGGAAGAGAGGGGGGGGAAGAGAGGGGGGGAAGAGAGGGGGGGAAGAGAGGGGGGGATGAGAGGGGGGATGAGAGGGGGATGAGAGGGGGGATGAGAGGGGGGGATGAGAGGGGGGATGAGAGGGGGAGAGAGGGGGGATGAGAGGGGGGGAAGAGAGGGGGGGAAGAGAGGGGGGGAAGAGAGGGGGGGGAAGAGAGGGGGGGGAAGAGAGGGGGGGGAAGAGAGGGGGGGGAGAGAGGGGGGGAAGAGAGGGGGGGGAAGAGAGGGGGGGGGAAGAGAGGGGGGGGAAGAGAGGGGGGGGAAGAGAGGGGGGGGGAAGAGAGGGGGGGGAAGAGAGGGGGGGGAAGAGAGGGGGGGGAAGAGAGGGGGGGGAAGAGAGGGGGGGAAGAGAGGGGGGAAGAGAGGGGGGAAGAGGGGGAAGAGAGGGGGGAAGAGAGGGGGGGAAGAGAGGGGAAGAGGGGGGGGAAGAGGGGGGGGAAGAGGGGGGGAAGAGGGGGGGGGAAGAGGGGGGGGAAGAGGGGGGGGAAGAGGGGGGGGGAAGAGAGTGGGGGGAAGAGAGTGGGGGGAAGAGAGGGGGGGGAAGAGAGGGGGGGAAGAGAGGGGGGAAGAGAGGGGGGAAGAGAGGGGGGAAGAGAGGGGGGAAGAGAGGGGGTAAGAGAGGGGGGTAAGAGAGGGGGGAAGAGAGGGGGGGAAGAGAGGGGGGAAGAGAGGGGGGGAAGAGAGGGGGGGAAGAGAGGGGGGGAAGAGAGGGGGGGAAGAGAGGGGGGGAAGAGAGGGGGGGAAGAGAGGGGGGGAAGAGAGGGGGGAAGAGAGGGGGGAAGAGAGGGGGGAAGAGAGGGGGGGGAAGAGAGGGGGGGAAGAGAGGGGGGGAAGAGAGGGGGGAAGAGAGGGGGGAAGAGAGGGGGGGAAGAGAGGGGGGGAAGAGAGGGGGGGAAGAGAGGGGGGGAAGAGAGGGGGGGAAGAGAGGGGGGGAAGAGAGGGGGGAAGAGAGGGGGGGAAGAGGGGGGGAAGAGAGGGGGGGAAGAGAGGGGGGAAGAGAGGGGGGGAAGAGAGGGGGGGAGAGTGGGGGGGGAAGAGAGGGGGGGAAGAGAGGGGGGGAAGAGAGTGGGGGAAGAGGGTGGGGGAAGAGAGAGGGGGAAGAGAGATGGGGCAAGAGAGAGGGGGCAAGAGAGAGGGGGCAAGAGAGAGGGGGCAAGAGAGAGGGGGGGGAAGAGAGAGGGGGGGAAGAGAGAGGGGGGAAAGAGAGAGGGGGGAAAGAGAGAGGGGGGAAAGAGAGAGGGGGGAAGAGAGAGGGGGGAAAGAGAGAGGGGGAAAGAGAGAGGGGGTAAGAGAGAGGGGGTAAGAGAGAGGGGGGTAAGAGAGAGGGGGGAAAGAGAGAGGGGGGAAAGAGAGAGGGGGGAAAGAGAGAGGGGGGAAAGAGAGAGGGGGGAAAGAGAGAGGGGGGAAAGAGAGAGGGGGGGAAAGAGAGAGGGGGGAAAGAGAGAGGGGGGAAAGAGAGAGGGGGGAAAGAGAGAGGGGGGGAAGAGAGAGGGGGGAAAGAGAGAGGGGGGAAAGAGAGAGGGGGGAAAGAGAGAGGGGGGAAAGAGAGAGGGGGGAAAGAGAGAGGGGGGAAAGAGAGAGGGGGGAGAGGTGGGATGAGGGGAGAGAGGGAAAAGAGATGGGGGTGAAAGTGGGGGAGAGAGAAGGAGAGGGAGGGGGAGAGAGAGAGAGACGGTGAGAAAGAAAGGGAGACAATGGTGGGGGAGTGGGTGCATGGGGAGGGAGAGGGAAATGGAGGGATAATCAAAGACAAAAGTACTGAAGCTTTTATGCTCTGATACAAATGTTTGCCAGCTAACTGACCAGTAAGCTGGTTTCTTAGCTTACAGAATAAACAATGTGGGATATCTATGTCGTAGAATAATACTTAATGCACAGTGCACTTACGTTAGATAACAGTGAATGTGGTACTCTCACCTATGGTTCTAAGACTCTTTATCTGTGGGTCACGTGGAGTGGCCCAGGTTCTCATCTGGTAACTGTCTTTAACTGAGTACCGGTGCAGCAGGAGAACTGTGCCAACGTGCAGGGACTGGTACCATTCAGGGCACAAAGAGTTCCACAAAACCAGCGGCATCATACCCGACTGATCAGCTACTTCAAAGTAGGCCTACAGCAAGAGCCAAAAGGAAATCTTAGACACAGTCACAGCCCGATGGGTGGGATGTACATCACCATCTCTACAATGGGTTTGCTTTACCCCAAATGCTGGACCACACTATTACAACCCTTTACCTCCGGGACCACAGGTAAACCTAAAACAAGAAATTATACCTCTAAACAACACATCAAAAAACCCCAGTGGCTTTTAACAAAGTCAAAAAGTAAATACAAAGGGTTTTGTTGAGGTAAGAGGTTCAACTATCTGTGTAGATATCAGTGAAGATAAATTAAGAACAACTTGTTGATACTGCATAACTGAACAGATATACTGCTTAGCGATTACTGATCGATGCATTAATTCTACAGATCTCTGTACAACAGGATGGAGATGGTCAGGGGATAAATGGCAACATGGCAATTGTGTGTTCATCATTTATACGATGACAGACATTGTGATGCCTGAGAGTCCCTCTTCACACAGGCAGGCCATTTGTGAATATGCTTAAATCAAGTTGCTGTAATACAATTGGGAGCTTGACTGCAAACTAGTATCAATGGTTTATCAGTGGTTGGAAAGCCCAACAGGGGGATTCCAGTGACACTGTAGCAATATCCCTACCTCGCGACCACGAGATCCAGGTTCAATCCCTCCTGCTTCAGAGATGTGCCTGAACAGGCTGATTAGAAAATATTGAACACGTAAAGAAAGTGGTGGGGGCTGCCTGTTCTACAGGGTGAAGATGCTTTTCCAGCACACAGCTTGTGGGGGAGAACCTTAACTTTGCTCATGTTATGCAGCAAAATTCAATACTGAGCCACATAAAGCAGTCAGGGAATGATAGTTTATCAGGGGAGGTGATGGCCTACTGGTATTATGGTTAGCTTGTTAATCCAGAGACCTGGCAATGTTTTTGGGACCTGGGTTCAAATCCTGACAATGGCAGATGGTGGAATTTGAATTCAATAAATATGTGGAATTAGGCATCAGTTGTTGAATCCATAGTTGATTGTCAGAAAAGCCCATCCATTTCACTAATATCCCTTTGTGAAAGAAGTTGCTGTGCTTACCTGGTCTGGCCTACATGTGACTCCAGAGCCACAGCAATGTGGCTGGCTCTCAACTGCCCTCTGGGCAATTAGGTTGGGCACTGAATGTTGGAATTGTTTTGCAAAACATGAAAGTTCAGGATCAGGATTTAAACAGAGGAACATTTCAAAGCCTTCAGAACATCGGGGAGTGAATACAGATGGGATGACTGACCTGATATGGAAAGTCCATTTGGGGTCGTCCATAATAGCGTAGCCTGGACTTGTGCATTATTCGCACCAGAATTCGTGGAAATCCAACATTCGTTCTCCAGGTCATTGACAGGTCTTGGAGGGAAATGAGTCCGAAGCCTGTCAGAAAACAATGGGAATGGAATGTTAGGTTTTCTTTCAAAATGAAAGGTGAAACATTAATTCTGCTTCTCTCTCTCTTTCCACAGATGCTGTTTAACTGGCTGTGTATTTCTAGCAGTTCCTGTTTTTTAATCAATATTCACAGTCACCAATTTTAAAATGAGTTTGGATATGTATCGGTCAGTGGATAAGTATGGATTTGTGACGGTCAGATAAGTCTCAGTCTAATCCAGATGAACTGCCAAGGAAATCTCTAACATGGTGGATAGGGAAATGTCTTTGCATTGTGTCTGTATTGATTTACAGAAGGGAGCTGAGAAAAGATTGTGAACAAAGAATCAGCACACAAAAAACTGGAGGTAACTTTGTGACAAGTGTCAGTAATTTGCTCTAATTGTTTTCTAATTGGCACTGTGCGTCAAGTGGTCTGTAATGAGGCCTCAGCTTTTGATTACTAACATTAATGACTTGGATTAAGGATGAAGGATATCCACCTTCATCAGTTACACAACCTTTGGAGTCATTGTATGTAGCATAGATGTGAATGTGAAGCTACACAGGGATAAAATATAAAGTAAATGAGCAGAGCTATGGCGGATGGAGTTCAAGGTTTATAAAATCATGATGGGTATGGATAGGGTAAATAGACATGGTCTTCTGACTGGGCTGGGGAGTACAGAAATAGAGGGCATAGGTTTAGAGTGAGAGGGGCAAGATTTAAAAGAGACCTAAGGGACATGCAAACAGTGGTGCGTGTATGGAATGAGCTGCCAGCGGAAGTGATGGAGGCTGGTACAATTGCCCATTTAAAAGGCATCTGGATGGTTACATAATTAGAAAGGATTTAGATGGATATGGACCAAGTGCTGGCAAATGGGATTAGATTGGTTTAGGATATCTGATCAGCATGGATAAGTGGACAGAAGTGCCTGTTTCCGTGCTGGACATCTCTAGGACTCTTTCAGTCAGGAAGGTGGTGGAATACTCCCCACTTGCCAGATGAGTGCAGCTCCAACAACATTCAAGAAGCTTGACATCATCCAAGTCAATGCACCCCAGTTGACTGGTACCACATCTACAAACATCCACTCCTGCCATGAGGATGTTGACTGCTCATTGAGCTGAGTTTGATCGTAGATGTTTTGCCACCATTCTAGGTTACATCATCAGTGCGCCTCCAGTGAAGCATTGGTGTTCTGTCCCACTTACTATTTATGTGTCTGCATCTGCTGGGGTTGGTGATGTTACTTCCTGTTTTGTTGCTGGTTCTGTTTCTTTATGGTTGGTATATGGGGTCCAACTCGACCTGTTTGTCAATAGAGTTCCAGGTCGAGTGCCAGGCTTCCAGCAATTCCTGTGCATGTGTCGATTTGGCTTGCCCTAGGATGGATATGTTGACAGGAATGCAGGCAACGACAACACCAACACCATCAGCAAAGACAGCACCCTCAACCTACTGGATGTGTGCCTCATGACTCACTTCAGCTTCAATGGTCAGGTATACCAACAAATCAATGGAGCACCCATGGGATCACTGATATCAGGACTAAGAGCAGAAGCTGTCATGCAAAGACTGGAACGCACAGCACTGCCTACTATCCAGCCGAAACGTGGATTGACTATGTAGATGACATTCTAGATCAGTGGTGCTGGAAGACTGATCTAGAATCTGGTTTCCAGCATCTGCAGTCATTGTTTTTACCTATGTAGATGACAGCTTGATCATTACCAAATGCACACAGCTAGAAGAAACCCATCAACTGGTAAACAACATCCTTACCAGCATACAACTCACCAAGGAAGAAGAGAACAACCGACTCCCCTTCCTGGACGGAATGGTCGAACACATGGCCAAGTGGGAGCTGCAGACCAGTGTATACAGGAAGGCCAGCTACATAGACCAAGTACTCAGCTACAGCAGCAACCATCCCAACACCCACAAACAGAACTGCATCAGAACATTGTTCAAGAGAGCCACAACACACTGCAGCAGCCTGGAGCTGTGCAAAGCTGAATAAAAACACCTACACAACGTCTTCAGAAACAACAGGTACCCAGAAAGCATAGTCCGCTGATACCTCCACGACAGACCACAACAGGAAGACACAACATGTCCGGATACACTGGTCACGCTGCCATACATTAAGGACATATCAGAAATGACCACCAGAGTACTTCGACTCTTGGGTATCATGGGAGCCCACAAACCAACTACCAAATACGACAGCTATTAATACGTGTAAAGGATCCCTTACTGACAAACTATAGGGAGAAAGTGAGAACTGCAGATGTTGGAGATCAGACTTGAAAGTGTGGTGCTGAAAAAGCACAGCAGGTCAGGAAGCATCCGAGAAGCAGCAGAATCGACGTTTTGGGCATAAGCCCTTCATCAGGAAAGAGGCTTGTGGGCCAGGGGGGCTGAGAGGTAAATGGGAGGGAGTTGGGGCACATAGGTGGGAAGGAAGATGGACAGGTCAAGAGGGTGGTGCCAAGTTGGATGCTTGGGACTGGGATAAGGTGGGGAGAGGGGAAATGAGGAAACTGGTGAAATCCATATTAATCCCAGTGGTTCCAGGGTCCCAAGATGGAAGATGAGATGTTCTTCATCCTGGCGACGGGTGTTTAGGGTTTGGTGATGGAGGAGGCCCAGGATCTGCATGTCTTTGGGGAGTGGGAGGGGGAGTTAAAGTGTTCGGCACTGGGGTGGTGGGGTTGTTATGTGTGGATGTCCCAGAGATGTTCTCTGAAATGATCCACAAGTTGATGTAGAGGAGATCACATAAGGTGCAACAGATACAGTAGATGATGTGTGTGGAAATACAAGTAAATTTCTGTCAGATGAGGAAGGATTCTTTGGGGCCTTGGATGGAGGTGAGGGGGGAGGTGCGGGTGCAAGTTTGTACTTCTTGTATTGGCAGGGAAAGGTGTCGGAAGTGGGGTTTGGGTTGGTTGGGGGGGGGGGGGCAAGGATCTGACAAAGGAGTCGCAGAGGGAATGGTCTCTCCCAAATACAAATGGGGTGGGGTGGGGAATATATTCCACGTGGTGGGGTCTGTTTGTCGGTGGTGGAAGTGTTGGAGGATGATGTGATGTATCTAGACGTTGGTGGGGTGGAAGGTGAGGACTGGGGCGGTGGGGGTTATGTCCTTGTTGCAATTGGAGGGGTGGGGTTCAAGGGAGGAGGTACGGGAAGCGGAGAAGAGAAGATGCATTGGAGGATATCGTCGACCACGTGGGAGGGGAAATTGTGTTCTTTGAAGGAGGAGGCTGTTTGGGATATTCTATGGTGGAATTGGATGTCCAGGGAGCAGATGCGGCGGAGGTGGAGGAATTGGGAATAAGGGATGGCGTTTTTGCAGGAGGCAGGGTGGGAGGAGGTGTAGTCCAGGTAGGTGTGGGAGTCAGTAGGTTTAAAGTAGATATCCATTGTTAGTCGGTCACTGGAGATGGAGTTGGAGAGGTCCAGGAAGGGGAGGGAGGTGTCCGAAATGGTCCAGGTGAATTTGAGGTCGAGGTGGAAGGAATTGGTGATTTTGATGAACTGTTCAACCTCTTCGTGGGCACTACCTCGTGTTCCTGGACCATCTCGGACACCTCCCTCCCCTTCCTGGAACTAACCATGGACATCGACTTTAAACCACTGACTCTCACACCTACCTGGACTACAACTCCTCCTACCCTTCCTCCTGTAAAAACACCGTTCCTTATTGCCAATTCCTCTGACTCTGCTGCATCTGCTCCCAGGTCGACCAATTCTACCATAGAACTTCCCAGATGGCCTGCTTTTTTGAGGATCGCAATTTCCCCTCCCATGTGGTCAACGATACCTTCCAGTGTATCTCCTCCACTTCCACACCTCCACCACTCCAATCGCAACAAAGACAGAACCACTCCCCCCAGTCCTCATCTTCCACCCCACCAATCTCCAAATACATTGCATCACCAATTCTGCCACCTACAAACAGACCCCACAACTAGGGATACATTTCCCTCCACACCCCTGTCAGCATTCCGGAGACACCATTCCCTCTGTGATTCCCTCATCAGATCCACGCTCCCCCTACCAGGCCATACCCCACTCCCGACACCTGGTGTGGTCTCCTCTGCATCAGGGAATCAGGATGCCAACTTACAGATCATTTCAGAGAACATCTCTGGGACACCCGCATCAACCAACCCCACCACCCCATGGCTGAACACTTCAACTCCCCCTCCCACTCCACCAAGGACACGTATGTCCTGCATCTCCTCCATCGCCAAACCCTAACCACCTGATACCTGGATGAAGAACACCTCATCTTCTGTCTTGGGACCCTGCAACCACACAGGATTAATGTGGATTTTACCAGTTTCCTCATTTCCCCTTTCGCCCCCCCCCTCCCATTTATCTCTCAGCCCCCTTGGCCCACAAGCCTCATTCCTGATGAAGGGTTTATGCCTGAAACATTGATTTTCCTGCTCCTCAGATGCAGCCTGTACTTTTCCAGCACCACACTCTCGACTCACAACCAACAGAACCAATGTTATACACAAAATTCTGTGTAAAGACAGTCAAAAGCCCTAGATAGGGCAAACAGGAAGGAAATTAGCCACCAGAGCACACAAACACCAACTAGCGACCAAGAGATATGACCAGCTACCACTTGAACATACACATGGACAATGAAGGACACAAATTCGACTGGGACAACGTATCCATCCTAGGACAAGCCAAACAGAGACGTGCACGGGAACTCCTGGAAGCCTGGCATTCAACCCGGAACTCCATTAACAAACATGTCAAGTTGGACCCCATATAACAACAACTAAGAAACAGAGCCAGTGACAAAAACAGAAATGACACAACCAATCTCAGCAGGAGCAGACATATATAAATAGCAAGTGGGACAGAACACCAATGCTTCACTGGAGGCACACTGATGATGTGACCTAGAATGGTGATGAAACGTCCGCAAACAAATTTACCAGCTCAGTGAGCAAGTCAACATCCTCATCCACAACCTGAGCTACAAACTTTCTTGAATATTCTGAGCTCCTTTTGTCTTGAACGCTCAGTAGCAACAGTGTGTACTATCCACAAGATGCATCCCCTGAAGTTCACTGAAGATCCTCAGACAGAACCTTCCAAACACACAATCACTTCCATCCAGAAGGACAAGGGCAGCAAATACATGGGAACACCACCAGCTGCAAGTACCTCTCCAAGCCAGTCACTATCCTGAATTGGAAATATATTGCTGCTCCTTCACAGTCACTGGGTCAAAATCCTAGAATTCCTTCCCTAAGGGCATTGGGGGTCAACCCACAGCACAGGGACTGCAGCAGTTCAAGAAGGCAGTTCACCCCCACCTTCTCACGGTCAACTACAAGTGGGCATTAATGCTGCCCAGCCAGCGTTGCCTACATCTCATGAGTGAAATTTAAAAAAGTGCAAGATCATTCACTCTGGACCTGAGAAAGGCAGACTACTCTACTCCACAAAGTCGGCCTGTAAGGACAGAGAGCCCAGACATTACACTCTTTGTCAGTTTTTATTCATGGAAATACACATGATAAATATGCAACTCTGAACAGTGATGTAAAACAGTAAGCGATTGATAAGGGTTAGTGTTTTATTAAGCAATTATTAAGAGAATTGAGCTTTGAGTACATTGACTTCTGTTAGTATGTAGGTGCCCATTGCCATCCCTTAGCCCCATTAATGTTTACAACTGATTAGAGCAGACAGGTAAAACAATAATCTGACATTATAATACCACATTGAAAAAATGCAGCACTACTACCATCATGTAGGTTAGTGTGATTTTGTCAGATACACCTGTGTTCTGCAGATGAAATAATTCAAAAGTAACTCCTTTTGATGGACATCATTGGTCTGACTTAACCTCTGCAGCTCTCTTGAAGCTTGCAGATTACTGTCAAGATTAGAGTGGTGCTGGAAAAGCACAGCAGGTCAGGTACCGTCCCAGGAGCAAGAAACTCAATGTTTCAGGCCAAAGCCCTTCATCAGGAATCATTCTCATTCCTGATGAAGGGTTTTTGTCTAAAATGTCGATTTTCCTGCTCCTTGGATGCTGCCTGACCTACTATGCTTTTCCAGCACCACTCTAATCTTGACTCTGATCTCCAGCATCTGCAGTTCTCACTTTTGCCTACTGTAGTCAACAGCCTCCAAGTCTGCTTGTTTCCCTTACTAAGGGCACAAAACTTTGCCCACCTCACAATCATCTGCTAATTTAATTGAGCTGAGCAATTAATAAGAGAATTGGGCTTCGAGTACATTGACTCGTGTTAGTATGTAGGTGCCCATTGCCATCCCTTAGCCCCAGCTCGAGGCATTGTCCTCTCTTTATTATCAATGTACAGCAGCAGCAATGTCTCCCTAGCATCGCCAATAGGCATCTGGTCTAAAACAGATTGGTGTACAATGCTCATGACACAGATTTCAAGCCTTTAAAGCCAAAATTAGATGCAGAATCAAACTTGCATCTTCCAAAGGAAATCTGCTGCCCTGTACCACTAGATAGGACTTAAAGGAACACACCAACATTTTATTAGATTGAACATATCTGTTTATGCTGAAAGGGTACAATTTCAATTGTTTAAATGGATACACTTTAAAATGATATTTACATTCCAAGCTTCAAACTCAACTTCGTCTCTTTTTACAGTGAATCCCCTGTAAACATCCACCACCAAACAATAATTACACTCCCACTCTATATAGAATACCCACATACCTGTTTACCATAATTCACCCTGGTATCCAGCATTTACAGGGAATGGTGAGAATTGTTAGCTGCGTGAGAAATATGAGTGACTTCTTTGAGAACCTGTGTTATCACTGCGACAAGGTGAATGTGCATTTCAAAAATGAGTGGCCAGGACTGTTCATATATACCAGTATTCCAGTCCTTTAAGGCATGTCTCGAACTAGTTTTAAGAATCCATTATCCCCTTACAATTGCCAATACCAGTAAAGTCTCCAATTCTTCAGACAGCACCTTCCAAACCCACGGCCATTTTCACCGAGCAGGACAAGCACAGTAGATAAATAGGAGCATCGCCATCTGCAAGTTCCCCTCAAAGCCAAACACCATCCTTACACTGAAATATACCTTCAGTGTCACTGGGTCAAAAGTTTAGTATTGCATTCCTAAGAGCATTGTGGGTTGACCTACAGCACATGGACTGTAGAGGTTCAGGAAGGCAGCTCACCCCTACCTTCCCAAGGGCAACGAGGGATGGCCAATAAATGCTGCCCAGCCAGCGATAACCATGTCCCATGAGTGAATTTAAACAAAAATCCAAATCCCAAACATTTGGGATACACCATTTGAATCCTGGGTGCTGGTTACATGAGAATTCTGGATGCTTGTGAGCAAATAACGGGAATTTGCTGTCATTAGTCAATGTTTAATGTGGAGCTGTCAAGGAGCCCCAAAGAGATTTAAGAAGGTAAGTATTAAATAGACTCTATGCTCCCTCCAGCCTGATCTGCTGCAGCATCACCCTCCTACACGATCCACAGATGATTTGGTTTCCTTACTAACCAATTGTCTATTGATCACTGAACAAGAATACCAAACATCCCACTTAGCCCCTTTGGGACAGCACATTTCAAATTCCCACAATGGTTTGAGTGAAGAGATATTTCACCTCAGTATCTGAATGGTCTCAGAATAAGAGGTTGTCTATGATTGCGAGTTTTAGATTTCCCAGTCAAAGAAAACATCCCCCCAGCACCCGCCCTCTGAAAGCCCTTTCGAATCTTAAATGTTTCAGTGAGATCATCTCCCATTTGACTACATACCAGACCAGTGACAGACAAACTAAAGCCGATATGGAAATTAACCCCAGCCCACATTGTCCAACCTTTCGGGAGGTAGGGTCCATCATGTTTGTCTCTCCCATGGGGGTGAGAGGTGGGACAAATGCACATCCCAGTACGCCATGGCACAACCACGTAGAAAACATCCTTTCCACATCCACCCTGTCAGGTTCCCTCAGGAACATTTATGTTTCAACTAAGTCACCTCTGAATCTTCTAAATCCCAAAGGATACATGCCCAGACTGTCTAGCATTTCTTCATAAGGCAATGAGTCCATCACACTAACACCTTTTCGTAAATACAGTGGCCAATACTGTATGCAGTAGAGAAGATGCAGTCTCACCACCACCCTGTATTTCTGTATGTAGCTTTCCCACATCCTAATGCTGACCAACTGCATGTGACAGACACAGCAACCTGTTCATGTGAAACCTCAGCAGAGTCAACTTTGTCAAATCCTGGTGTACAGCAAACACAGATGGAGAGCATCCAAAAATAAGAAATCCCCATTCACTTCTCGATTATATAAACAATAGGTCAGTTAGCTCAGTTGGCTGGACAGTTGGTTTGCAGTGCTGAGTGATGCAACAGTGTGGATTCAATTCCTGCACTAACTGAGGTGACCGTAATTTAAATAAATAATAATATATTCGACAATATGGTGGAACCTAAAATGGAAAGTGAGCTCACCTTCAAGTGGGACATTTAGAAATGGTGGAGTCTTGGAGCCAATCCATTCTCTGCCACATGGGTCATTGTTATTCCACAAGGGTAAATAATGATGCCGTCCCACTCTCAAGGGGGCTTCTGTCTGCAAAGTCCTCAGAAGATCCCTTCCCCTCTGGGACGCCGTCAGGCTGCGGAGGGGCTCGATGCTCAGGGAGAGGATACTCAAACTGGGATCGCAATATGCAGCTGCCAGCTCCAGCGCCTCAATCTGCAGGAAGCACCGGTTCAGCCTTTTCTCATCATGCACCAGGCTGCAGCGGGTGATGTGGATTCCACGGCCCGCTCTCAGGCAGTTCCAGTGAACCAGGGAATTCAGGGCAGGAGCTAAGTGGCACTTCACGTGAGTAATCCCATCAGTCACTGTCACGTCGAAAAGGTAACTGGAAGCTGATCGGGATCTCTCCTCATTCCCAGGGCCTCGCAGGTATCGCTGGATGCTCACAACAACCAGAAGTTTGGAGGTCTCGAGAAATACGGGATACAAGGCGGTGGAAGTTGTAAGCTGCTCCAGAAGGGAGACAAGTGCAGATTTGTCCCTTTCCTCTGCACCACCTTCGAAGTGAACACTGGGGGTAGAACTTTCTCCCAACTCAGCCAACATCACCTAAATACAGCACAAGAGCATCCAGAGATCAACAAACTTACATACCCAACAGTGACATTTTAACAGGAGGGAATAAACAATGCAACTCCAAACCTGAGGAATGGAATGGAATTGTTCCTGAAACTCACACTAAGCATTATCGACATCGGACAAATTACAGCAGCTCATGTCAGAAATGTTACTGCATCTTGTACTAAGGATTAGAATGGCATGTTTTGTTTCTGAACAAATTTAATTTTGTTTGTATTTGGCCCTCAAGTGAAACTTTCAATTGAAAATTTGACTTTCCCAACCTTAAGCAGGACTTTCAACAAGGCCTCCACTGGAATAGTAGTTGGGCTTAATTAAAGAAGCAGCTCAAACCGGTTCCTCTATAAGTGGATCAGACAGACCTTTTTTGTTAGGAGCATATAAAACTAGCTAAATTAGTACAACTTAACACTTGAGTGAAACTGAAAATAGTGTGAGTTGGAGTTAGGTGACCAAAGAAGGAAGGGGCAGGGAGAGCAGAGATTATCCATTGAATTTACTCTTTTTAATTTTTTTGAGATTGCAGGAATTGGTTCCACTCCTGCCACGAGAAGGAAATTTAGTTATTAGATGGGTATCTGGTTAGTGCCTAAGGTTTATTCCATTCCTAAGATTCAATGTAATACAGCAACGAGTGGGAACATTCAAAAATTATATTAAAATATAAGTCAAGAGAAAGTTGGATAAAATGATTAAGCCATTTAACTCTATATGAAGCTAGAGAAGTGATAGCTGGGCCTCTTGCTGAGATATTTGTGTCATCAGTAGTCACAGGTGAGGTGCCGGAAGACTGGAGGTTGGCTAACGTGGTGCCACTCTTTAAGAAGGGTAGTAAGGACAAGCCAGGGAACTATAGACCAGTGAGCCTGACGTCGGTGGTGGGCAAGTTGTTGGAGGAAATCCTGAGGGACGGGATGTACATGTATTTGGAGAGGCAAGGACTGATTAGGGATAGTCAACATGGCTTTGTGCATGGGAAATCATGTCTCATAAACTTGACTGAGTTTTTTTGAAGAAGTAACAATGAGGATTGATGAGGGCAGAGCAGTAGATGTGATCTATATGGACTTCAGTAAGGCATTCGACAAGATTCCCCATGGGAGACTGATTAGCAAGGTTACATCTCACACAATACAGGGAGAACTAGCCATGTGGATATAAAACTGGCTCAAAGGTAGAAGACAGAGGGTGGTGGTGGAGGGTTGTTTTTCAGACTGGAGGCCTGTGACCAGTGGAGTGCCATAAGGATCGGGGCTGGGTCCTCTATTTTTTGTCATTTACATAAATGGTTTGGATGTGAGCATAAGAGGTACAGTTAGTAAGCTTGCAGATGGCACCAAAATTGGAGGCATAGTGGACAGCAAAGAAGGTTACCTCGGATTACAACAGGATCTTGATCAGATAGGCCAATGGGCCGAGAAGTGGCAGATGGAGTTTAATTTAGATAAATGCGAGGTGCTGTATTTTGGGAAAGCAAATCTTAGCAAGACTTATACATTTAATGGTAAGGTCCTAGAGAGTGTTGCTGAACAAAGAGACTTTGGAGTGCAGGTTCATAGCTCCTTGAAAGTGGAGTCACAGGAAGATAGGATAGTGAAGAAGGCGTTTGGTATGCTTTCCTTTATTGGTCAGAGTATTGAGTACAAGAGTTGGGAGGTCATGTTGCAGCTGTACAAGACATTGGTTAGGCCACTGTTGGAATACTGCATGCAATTCTGGTCTCTGTCCTATTGGAAAGATGTTGTGAAACTTGAAAGGGTTCAGAAAAGATTTACAAGGATGTTGCCAGGGTTGGAGGATTAGAACTATAGGGAGAGGCGAACAGGCTGGAGCTGTTTTCCCTGGAGCACGGAGGCTGAGGGGTGACCTTATAGAGGTTTACAAAATTATGAGGGGCATGGACAGGATAAATAGACAAAGTATTTTCTCTGGGATGGGGGAGTCCAGAACTGGAAGGCATAGGTTTAGGGTGAGAGGGGAAAGATATAAAAGAGGCTTAAGGGGCAACTTTTTCACGCAGAGGATGGTATGTGTATGGAATGAATTGTCAGAGGAAGTGGTGGAGGCTGGTACAATTGCAACATTTAAGAGGCATTTGGATGGGTATATGAATAGGAAGGGTTTCGGCAGGTGGGACTAGATTGGGTTGGGATATCTGGTTGGCATAGACGGGTTGGACCAAAGGGTCTGTTTCCATGCTGTACATCTCTATGACTCTATGACCCATTAATTAGAACACATTTTGGATGTGCGATATGACACAGCTGCAGCATCTGGGAGCTCCTGGATGTGCGTTTGGTCCAGTGGTCTACCATAAGTGATTGAACTGTGAGCAGTGTCATCTATGATTGAAAAGCATAGAGAATATGCATCTAAGTGCCAACCAACAGATAGGGTGAGAATTTACAAAAAAAAGTATCTGAATGCATGTCATATCAAAAAAAAAGAGATGAACTGAAAAATAAATAAGTCCCATCCACTAACCAAATAAAGATGTGGCTGCAAGATGACACAGGTTTGGGATTTGAATCTCAAAGGACACAGGACATTTCAAAAGGATAGGAAAAGGAGGAGGGGTGACTTTGATCGTTAGTATTAACACAACAGAGAGGGCAACCGAAGGTGATGCTTAAATTTGGAAACTAGGATGTTGAAACAGTTTGCATAGCGATGAGACATTTCAAAGGCAAAAACTTACTTGTGCTTGTAGTTTATAGGCACACCTTCACGAACTACATGATAGAGTGCAGCATAAAGGAAGAAGTTGCTATTCATAAGAAATTTTCATCTACACACATTAACCAGAAAAGTGAGATGGACAAAGGGAACCAAGATGAGGAGTTCATAGTATGTTTTCCAGACAGTTTCTTAGAATGGTATGTTTTGGAGCCAATCAAAGAGAAGGTTGTAGTCGATCTGATATCGTGCAATGAGACAGGATTAATTAAGGTGCCCCAAGATAGCAGCGGCTAAATCATGATTGTAAAATATAATCAGTGTGACGGAGGGAGGGGTCAGTCCAAACTACTTTTTACAATTTTACAATTTAAATAAACATGTTTGAGGGCTTGAAAGCAGAGTTGGCTAGACTCATTTCTCAACAAGACCTGGGTGTCCTCCTGCACCAGTCACTGAAAGTAAGTGTATGGTTGCAGCGGCAGTAAAGAAGGCCTTCATACTGACAGAATACAAGTAAAGGAACAAGGATGTCCCATGCAATTATACAGAGCATTGGTAAGACCACACCTGGAATATTGTGTGCAATTTTGATCTCCTTATCAGAGGAAGTATATTCTTGCTATTGAGGGAGTGCAGTGAAAATTTACCAAATTAATTCCTGGGATGACATATGACATATGAGGAGAGATTAAATTGGTTAGGATTATATTCACTGGAGTTAAAAAGAATGGAGGAGGGGGGAATCTCATCGAAGCCTATAGTATTCTAACAGGACTAGAGAGGTTAGATACAGGTAGGATCTTCCCAATGATGAGTGAGCCCAGACTCAGGGGTTATAGATTAAGGATAAGGGGTAAAACGTTTAGGACAGAGATGAGGAGAAAAGTCTTCACCTCCAGAGTGGTGAAGCTGAGGAATTCACTATCACAGGAAGCAGGCGAGTCCAAAACATTGAATATTTTCAAGAAGGGGTTATAGATCAATCTTAGGTCGAAAGGGATCAAAGGATTTGGGGAGAACGTGGGAACAGAGTACTGAGATGGGTGATCAACCATGATCTTACTGAATGTTGGAGGAGAGCTCCAAGAACAAATAGCCTACTCCTGTTCCTAATTACCTCAACTGACACTGAGTAATTTTGGAAATGTTACTTTAACTCACACTGAACAATCCTGGAAATGTTACTGTATCTCACAGTGATGTTGGAGATATCACTCGATCTGATCATATTAAAAATGTTTAGGGGCTCAGTAATATTGGAAATGTTACTGTCCCACAGCAGCTATACTGGAAATGGTACTGTATTGGTGATGTCAAATCTGATGAATAGTAAAAATGCTACCTTAACTCATGCACGCAGCAGGACTAGAAATGTCACTGAAACTCACAATCTGCTGTGACAGTTCCTAAACAATTCCAACATTGAATCCTGTGGCTGTCTTCATATAATGACGCTCTCAGTCGCTGGATTTGTTTTTGACAGAATGGCGGAACTGACAGTGGAACCAATATCAACGGAACTGCCCGAGAGTACCGAGCCTGAGCCAATGGCTGTCCTCCATTGCATGTTTCAAAATCACTGAGAACTGGGACGTAACAAACTGAGGGCGGGGATATTAAAGGGACCATCCCTTAAAGGGCAAGCGGAGCTTAGAAAGTGTCGGCAATTATTATTGGAAATCTACTAATAGTCTGTCTAATTGTCTGAATGAATGATGAGGTTCCACACCGATACAGTTGCTACCTTACCGGTTACAATGTTCATCATTTTAAAATGGAACGACTTGTTTCCATTCAGCAATGCCAAGCGCTGCCCGGGACAAAGATATTGAGGTTCAGTTCAGACTTCAGTTTTCTATTGATTGAGTGAATTGATTATCCTCTGAGGACAAAGGGTCAATTCTGCACTGAATTATGACACATGAAAAACTAGATAAAAACTCCCAAAGGGAACCGAGCCCAACTTTTGCGAGATTTGCATGACTGATGTGTACAGGTACTGCTGACATACCTAATCTCCCATCACATACGAATTGGAGACGCCGGTGTTGGACTGGGGTGTGAAGAATGATTTACTCTGCAACCACCTGATGAAGGAGCAGCGTTCCAAAATCTAGTGCTTCCAAATAAACCTGTTGGACTATAACCTGGTGTTGTGTGATTTTTTAACTTTGTATCACTTACGAATATACCATTGGTGCAGGGATGTCTTTCTGCATCTGGACAGGGCCACGCCTGGAATAATGTGTGCAATTTTGGTTTCTCTATCTGAGGAAGGATGTTATGGCTGTTGAGGGAGCACGAAAGAAAAGATTTAGCAGGAAAGACTGGTTTGGTTATGACTAAATTCACTAGTGTTTAGAAGAATGAGAGGGAATCTCATAGAATCCCTGCAGTATAGGGACAGGCCATTTGGCCCATCAAGTCCACACTGAACCTCTGAAGAGCATCCCACCCAGACCCAAAAATAGAAATTGCTGGAAAAGGCTCAGCAGGTCTGGGAGCATCAGAGTTAACATTTCAGGTCCAGTGACCCTTCTTCAGAAATCAGCCAGACCCACCCATCCTTGTAACCTTGTAATTCTCTTGGCTAATCCACCAAGCCTGCACATCCCTGGATAATGTGGACAATTTAGCATGGTCAATCTACCTAACCTGCACATCTTTGGATTGTGGGAAGAAACCAGAGTACCTGGAGAAATTCCTCGCAGAAAATGTGCAAACACCACACAGACAGCCGCCTGAGGCTGGAGTTGAACCCAGGCCCCTGGTGCAGTGAGGCAGCAGTGCTAACCACTGAGCCACCATGCCACCCCATCTTATAGAAACTTAATAAATTGTCACAAGCCTAGACAGGGTAATCATAGGAGGATGTTCCCAATGGCAGGGGAATCCAGAACTAGGGGTCACAGTTTAAAGGATATTGGGTAGGCCTTTTGGAAAGATGTAGGTATTAACCTTAGGACTAAAGGGATCTAAGGAGAAAGTGAGAACAGGGTACTGCGTTTTATAATCAACCACCATAATTTAGCATGTTGGAGCAGGCTCAAAGGGTGGAAAGGTCTACTCTCACTCCTGTATTCTAACTTCTAATCTAAGAAGTGTGGAATTCATATTTTTCAGGACCACAGTATTGGTGAAGTCTGTGGTTGCAGTGTGACCCCCGTGCTGAAAGTCTCAGATACCTCTCAGCTTCAGAATTTTATTAATCTCAGAGAAACACTGTAAGACAGAAGAAAGCCAGCATTTATTGCCTAACTCAAATTGCCCTCAAGAAGGTGATGGAAGGAACTGCCTTCCAATTCTGTTGGACTACAACTGTGTTGCTGTTACTGGGCCATATCAAGCAGGAGTGAAGAGTCATATGTATTTCTCTGAGTCATGTGTGGGCCAGACCAGGTAAGAATGGCTGATTTCCCTATCTGAGGACACACAAACTGATAACTGGAAATTAATCACTCATCCCAAAAGGATCAAAGCGCTCACACATTTCCTGTTCAACACCTCCCATGTCCCTCTATCCTATCATTATATTTGTAATTGCAGTTAGCTTCCTCATGTATTGATCCACACTGACCATCATCTGCAGCTTTGACTGCCATCTGTGAACACTGCAGCATGGTGATGACCAACCTTACCCCCTGCTCCTCTGTCAAAAGGATGTGAAATAAACAAACAGAATCCACAGAAATTTTAGTGAGCTCCCCACGTGACAGAATAAGGTCAGAGCAGCTGAGGATGGAGGGTTCTCAAAACAGTTCTGGTGTTTGTCCCAGTTTGGCCAATCCCAGGAAGAACTCAGCGTAAATAGGTGGAGCAATTCAGTTAAATGCTGAAGTTCTGAACAGCTGAATCTTTCCTACTCAGAATTGTATTGGAATGCTCACAACTGGTATGTTTTTTGGCGAGGGTAGCACATATAATAGTCCAGGTAACCAGCCCAAAATCTTCCCACTGTCCATTGAGGTAACCACTGTAATACACTAGATGGATTGATTGACTGATTGATTTATTGTTGTCACAGGTACCAAAATATTCTTGTTTTGCATGCTTATACAGGCAGATTGTACCATATAAAATGCACCTGAGAAGCAGAACAGAGTGCAGAATACAAGGTTACAGCCACAGAGAAGAGGCAGAGAGGGACAGATCAACATTAACATTTGACAGGTACATTCAAAAGTCTGATAACAGCTATTCTTGAATCTATCCACACAAACTTTTATATCTTCTGCCCAATGGAAGAGGATGGAAGAGAGTACTATAGGGTGTGAGAGGTCTTTGATTATGTTCATTGCTTTCCCGAGGCAGTGGTAAGTATAGACAGAGTCAATGAATGGAAGGCTGGCTTGCATGATGGACTGGTGTGTGCATGACTCTCTGTAGTTTCTTGCATTATTAGGAAGTGCAGTTACCAAACCAAGCTGTGATGCATCCAGATCAAATGGATATCTATGATGCATCTATAGATATTGGTCAGAGTCCTTGTGGACATGCTAAACTTCCTTAGCATCACAAGGAAGTAGAGACATTGTTGTGCTTTCTTGACTGTTGCATTGATACAGGTGGTTGAAATCTTTGAGGAGAAAGTGAGGTCTGCAGATGCTGGAGATCAGAGCTGAAAATGTGTTGCTGGAAAAGCGCAGCAGGTCAGGCAGCATCCAGGGAACAGGAGACACGACATTTTGGGCATAAGCCCTTCTTCACAGGTGACCAGGACAGATTGTTGGACCCTGAAATCAGCTGTCCACCTGCCATATTTAAGTCAATTATTCCACGACCATTCAGCTTGTTAATAGTATCCTGCCCACACCATAATACATTTGGCATGTGCAAACCACTTTTTAAAAAAGGGGTACTATCTATGTATTTTAGCATTGAGGCAGCCCCATTTCCCAAGACATATGCCCCATTCTGCCTGCTCTCCAAACCCATCTCCCACCATTCCTCACCCAGCCGAGAATGGCCAAACAATCCCTGTCTGTTATCAGTGACTTGCCTCTCTCTGGGACACATTGTGTTTTCATTGGTTACAATCCTATTAGTGTCCACCAGTGGGCTCTTGACATTCCAGGATTTGAAGAAAGTGAGGACTGCAGGATTTGAGTTTGAATTTGATTTATTGTTGTCAGATGTACTGAGATACATTGAGAAGTGTTGTTTTGCATGCTCTGTAGGCAGATCGCATCAAACAAAGTGCATCAGGATAATAGAATACAGAGTTACAGCCACAGAGGAGATGCAGAAATAGAAAGACAGAAATCAAAATTACCATCTGAGAGGTCTGTTCAAAGGTCTGAAGAAGCTGTTCTTGAATCTGTTCATACATGGACTCAAACCTTTATAAGTTCGGCCTGACAGAAGAGGGTGGAAGACAGTAGAAGATTGTTCATCAGCTGCAAGGGTTGTGACTTTCTCCTACTATGCATCACAATTCCTGCCACCCACCACTTTAGTCCACACACAGTTGGATAGTGGCCATAGTTTTTGTCTCCTTACATGAGGAGGGGTACACTTCCACTGAAGACTGTTCAGTGAAATTTTGCCGGGTTCATCTCTGGGATGAAGGGGTTATTTCTGAGGCAAGATTGGAGTTGAGACAAATGAGAGTTGTTCTTACTGAAATTTAGGCTAATATAAGGTTCTGAGGGGTGTGACAAGGTGGAGGCATTACTTGTGAGCCAATTCAGAACTACAGGGTACAGTTTAAAAATGAAGGAAACCAGAACGCCCACATAAACACAGAGAGAATGTGCAAAATGCACACATTTAGTCACCTGAGGCTGGAGTTGAACCCAAGTCTCTGGCACTGTGAGGTAGCAGTGCTAACCACTGAACCACCAGCCATGCCAATCTGGCTCTTCTCAACCCCAGAGGACACAGGTCTAACCTTTCCTCATATGGTAATCTGTTGATTTTAGATATTAATCTTGAAAACCTCTCTGAATTGCCTCCAACACATTAACATGGTGATGGTCTATATCTAATTACCTTGTGTCACTTTGTCAAAGTTGAAACAATTCAGTATGTGGAGAGCTGGGAGATGTTAGGGTGGTTCTTGGCACAGAGGAGGTTCAGGGCAAATTTGAAAAAGGGTTTCAAAATCAGGAAGAAGTTTGACAAAGTAAGTCTTGCTCAGTATCTTCAATGAGGAAATGGGAGCTGCTATCAATAGGACATCAACTCAAGACTCAGGATTATCATTGGGCCCAGCTAGGCCACAGATATGTGAGGGCAGGATGGGTTGTTGCAAGGGTAAATGAGGGATAGTAATTCTCTGTGCCTTCCCTCACCTCTTCCTGATGTTAGGTTCCATGATCAGTTATTCTAGGTGAGTGAGCAACCCCGTCGAATGCCACCCACAGGTTTGCTGTTCAGTCTCCGCACATGGCGAGTCCTCCTGCCCATCATTGAGTTGAACATCAGCAGGGCTGGTGGCACGTGGTCCTAATTGCCCATTGAGGGTGCTTCATTTGGCAATATGGTGGTGGGCCAGCTGTCCATGTGCTTTCCTACTCAAGACAGGTGGGAAGGCAAAAAAGTGGGAAGTGCTCCCACCCACCATCCTCCTGCCTGAGTAAATGTCCCCATTTCCACCAAATGTGCCTATGGGGAGGGAAATAGATTCTGCCCTCTATTGTGATAGAACTCACTTAAAATGACACTGCATGTACATTCAGTTCTATACCATTTCAGTATATAGGTCTATGCTTAGCATATACGCAAGCTATATACTATTACGAGTTACCCCACAGACTTGTCCGTTCAGCAAAACTATTATCCTGTCAAATTCTCTAAATGCAACAACAGTTTTCCAATATTAGAATCCAATGTACAAACAGCGATGAACCTTCAAATGGCCTTTACCAACAACAGTTTGCATTTATATAACAACTTGAATATAATAAACATCCTGCGGAGCTTCACAAAGGAATTTAAAAAAGCAAAAAAACAAAATATAGCACCTGACCTGAGAGGAGGCATGAAGTCTCAGGGTCAAACTTTTCTGTACAGTTGTGTTTGATTGAATTGCTGTGGAAAATTGGTCAGGGAGATAGGACTCATATTCTGCAATGGTGATCATGATCAACATAGAACATAGAACAATACAGTGCAGAACAGGCCCTTTGGCCCTCAACGTTACACCTAATGTTGCTGTGAACTAATCTAACCTTAAACCCCTACACTATCCCATCATCATCCATGTGCTTATCCAAGGATTGTTTAAATCTCCTAATGTAGCTGTGTTGACTACATTGGCAGGCAGGGCATTCCACACCCTTACCACTCTCTGAGTAAAGAACCTGCCTCTAACATCTGTCATAAGTCTATCACCCCTCAATTTGTAGTTATGCCCCCTCGTACAAGCTGACGTCATCATCCTAGGAAAAAGACTTTCACTGTCTACCCTGTCTAATCCTCTGATCATCTTGTATGTCTCTATCAAATCCCCTCTTAGCCTTCTTCTTTCCAATGAGAACAGACCCAAGTCCCTCAGCTTTTCCCCATAAGAGCTTCCCTCCAGATGAGGCAACATTCTCGTAAATCTCCTCTGCACCTTTTCCAATGCTTCCACATGCTTCCTGTAATGGGGTGTCCAGAACTGTTTACAATATTCCAAATGAGGCCACACTAGCATTTTGTAGTTGCAGCATGATATTGCGGCTCCGGAACTCAATCCCTCTACCAATGAAACCTAACACACTGTATGCCTTCTTAACAGCACTATTAAAGTGGGTGGCAACAATGGAGATGCTCTCAAATAAGGATGACAGAGGAAATAAAATGAAACATCATTTATTGCATCTGCTGCACCCGATGTGGCCTCCTCTATATTGGGGAGACAGGCCGCCTACTTGCGGAACGTTTCAGAGAACACCTCTGGGACACCCGGACCAACCAACCCAACCACCCCGTGGCTCGACACTTCAACTCCCCCTCCCACTCCACCAAGGACATGCAGGTCCTTGGACTCCTCCATCGCCAGACCATAGCAACACGACGGTTGGAGGAAGAGCGCCTCATCTTCCGCCTCGGAACCCTCCAACCACAAGGGATGAACTCAGATTTCTCCAGTTTCCTCATTTCCCGTCCCCCCCACCTTGTCTCAGTCAAATCCCTCCAACTCAGCACCGCCTTCTTAACCTGCAATCTTCTTCCTGACCTCTCCGCCCCCACCCCCACTCTGGCCTATCACCCTCACCTTGACCTCCTTCCACCTATCGCATTTCCAATGCCCCTACCCAAGTCCTTCCTCCCTACCTTTTATCTTAGCCTGCTTGGCACACTCTCCTCATTCCTGAAGAAGGGCTCATGCCCGAAACGTCGATTCTCCTGCTCTTTGGATGCTGCCTGACCTGCTCCGCTTTTCCAGCAACACATTTTCAGCTCAGAAATAAAATGAAACACAATTCCAGTACCAAGTTACATTGAAGCCCTATTAATTTGACTTGCTTTTTGATGTAGAACACGGCTTCAAACTTCTGAAGACGCTTGCTATGAAGAATGAAAGTACTCTTGCTGCAAATCCATATCGTCACCATTTTAAAACTGCCAACATTGCCACAAAAACAAAAATAAGCTTCATTAAATATATCTTATTCATGTTTATTCAAGTAATTTTGTTCACAAAAATAACAAAAAGCAGTCACATTCAAGGTGAATATACATTGAGAATACAAAGTACTTTTTGCACATCTTGGATCAATTTAAACGAGATTGTCACACTGTGTTGGAGGATATGTAGTTCAACCTTTGTAATCAGGGCTGTCGATTAAATAAGTTAAATTGCCTTTTTGTTACACAGTATTGTGATAGCATTAGTGGTGCTAACAGGTTGAATTTCATGATCCCATGTATCTGTGGAAAGAGTACACTGCTGGCTTTATTGCATATTCATTACAGAGTTAATTCTACCACTTGCCTACGGCATGCATAGGAACATTGTAGGGTGAAATTTCATAATGGGCTAAGTCAAAATACCGTGAATGCTGGAGATCTGAAATAAAAACAAACTGCTGGAGAAGCTCAGCAGCATCTGTGCAGAGAGAAACATTAAACGTTTTGAGCGATTCTTACTCACATTAATGGACTTAAAATATTAACTCTTGTCTCTCTCCCTCTCCTTCTCTGCACAGATGCTGCCAGATCTGCTGAGTTTCTCCAACACTGTCCATTTTTATTTTGCAATTTTGATGGTCAGCAGCCATAACATAATGTGAGCTAGGGACTCAGGATAACCATGTGGTTTGGTGGCAATGGGAGGCTGATCCTGTGGGTATGGTGCAGTGGAAATCTCGATTTGGGAATTCAGCCTTGACCAGAAGGAGGTTTTGGGTGAAAGAGGATTCAATGGCAAGTCCTGGAGATTGAAAATGCCATGAAGCTGGGGATCCGTCTTCACTGAAAGCGTGGTGAAGGGGGCAGGCAGTATAAAAGAACGAAAGCTTTATATGAAATGGGAGATCAGGGACTGTGTGAACTGGAGCAAAGCCCTGAGTGCTGTTGTGACGATGCTGGCGCAGGATGGGTAGGAGAAGAGGTGATAAATGAGAAAAAAGGATTAGTGCTGAGGGAAATTGGGGTAAAAAGCAATGGACAGAAATAGGGGTAAACGAGAATCACATAGGAAAATAAACCAGGTTGTGTGCAGTGAACTGGACGTGACGTTATTTGAATCTAATTTTGGTAATCCAACATTACTGATAAGACTAACCAAAAACCAGAAGAACTGCAGATACTGTAAATGAGAAACTAAAACAGAAATTGCTGGAAGAGCACAGCTGGTCTGGCAGCATCTATGGAGAGAAATCAGAGTTAATGTTTTGGACCTCGTGACCCTTCCTGAAATGTTAACTCTGATTTCTCTCCACTGACCTGCTAAGCTTTTCCAGAAATTTCTGTTTTATTATTGACAAGACCACCGTTTGTCTGAGTTAGCACAGAAAAATCCCTTCAGAGAATCCCAGTTACAATATGTTGCTCTCTGCAGTAATGAGGAACGTGCTCCTGTTACTAAAGGATTTTACTTTTCAAGAATGCTCAACCAATTTCAGCCTGGCACTGGAAACTCTCATTTCACTGAGTTCTTACACTATTCTAATCTGAAGGACAGTCCTGCAGAGGTTCAGTATCGAGCTGCAGGCAGTGCAAGAAGGGTTAAAACACAGTGGAAACATCTGACAAGAGCAAAATAAGAATAACTAGAAACTGGGTCAACTTGTTCAAAGTTAAATGTATGATAAACATACTTAGCTTCGGTGCGGCTTCGCAGGAAGAAGCCTTCAGGAATGTGTACATACAAAGTATTTTAACATAACAGATTTTGGGAGAATTTGATGACTTGAATCAACAATTTGTTTCTCAAAGAAGCAATTCAAGTATTTGCTTAATATCCTCAAATCCCATTACAATGTGAGTGCAACACTCAAACTAGGAAATCAAACACATGCCAATCACATCAAGTGCACCATATGTAACACAGTATCCCTGGTAACTCACGTCTCTCTCTCTGTTTTTGTCTCTTTCTCTTTCTCTACAGTTTGTGGAATTGGGCTGATTTGTTCTTAGTATGTTTGCCTTAAAGGTGGTAAATTCCAATAAAAGATCTGCAGCTTGAGACAGATGCACATTCATGGGAATATTAAATTAAATAATATGCAAATCTCAATCAGAAGCATTGAGGCAGATCCCAAGGGCAATTTATTTTTGAACTCTATAAAGATTTAGATAAACAGACTCCAGTATTCAAGTCATTCTCATTATTACGCTCCATTATTCCCTCCCTTTAATAATGTGGTTCCTTTTTCTTGGTCACACACCTGTGCCCTCCCTTTTGTTTTGGCCACTTGAATTGTGTGTTTGTTCTCATCAGAATTATAAGGACAAAATGTCTTGACTGATTCGCATTTGCTGAATAACGCCATCTCTGTATTGTTTTGTTTATTTAACTTAACCTATTTAATATATTTGGCAGAGCTTGTCATTTACCAAAATGCCATGTGTGAAAAAGACGTTGGATGGGATCTCTGACACTTCCCCTACAGCATGTCCAGCACAGCAGAACTGAAGCAGGAAACCATTCGGGGTTATATTACCATTTGCCTTTTTCCTGTTAGAATTGATGTCACCCTGTGAAAGGGTGAAATAAACATTGTGGTCTTACTGAATTTAAAGAAACATATCAGACGTATTTTCTGTCTTCTGACCCATTCCTACTCTGAATGCCAGGGCATCCTTCATTGCTATGGGAACATGGGGAGAGAAATTTAACTCTTCAAGTCACAAACTCTATCCAATCAATTTCGAAGAGTTTCAATTACACAGATCATGGAACCAGATGCAAAACTATGATGCCGGTGACAACACACGATGCCCACCTTTCTATTCCAGAGGAAAGCAGAACTGATTAATTGCATTTAAATGACTCTGAGAATAAATGTTCAGAAGGGTCAGGTGTTCTTAGTAGGGACTGTGTTGGGTTGAAGGGTGTTGGGAAGAGAGTTGGAGGGCAAGGGACATCATACCACAGGAGATGCAAACCACTGTTGGAAAAGCAGGCCATCTCTGCAGTCTGATCCACTTAGATAGTGCCTAGAGCATAAGATAATTTCACAAAGGCTGGCAGAGGTGATTAGAAAGATATGTAGCAGCAAGGTTTATGTCTCTTTTAAGCTTTGGACAAACTAGAAACAAGATGACCAATTGCAAAGTCCTATTGGAGGCTTGTTTAATTGTAAGGTACTATGACCTTCAGTGATTCGTAACCTAGCATTTCTAAATATTTCAAGGAATTCTGGTGCATAGTTACAAGTTATAAGTTACAAATCAAGAATAAAAGCATCTCTAGTTGTAAACTTGCAACATTGGCTCTCAGCAGTTACAAAAATCTTTGATCTGCTCTTTTAAAGTTCTAACACAATGGAGTTTTATTTAGCTCTTGTAGAAGTGAAATTCATTAAAAAAAAACCCTTCATTTTAAAAGTTTCTTATACCTGTGCATAGACATACACATACTTACGTCTCTCTTGATAAATTTATACAGTGAATGAATGCTACTTTCTGGTACACAAAGAACTAGAAATAGGGAGAAAATGTGATCAAATGCTGTTGGGGATCTCTCGGTCATTATCCAAAAGTTGTGGTTGGCACAAAGGTCCAGGCCACAATGTTAAAGTCACCTAATACCATGCAGGAAATGCAGAAATAATTCACTGAACTCATCAGAGTGACTCAGAGGTAATACGTTGAATTCTATTCAAAACATTTGTATGAAAGAGTTTCAAAAATAGTAATTTTGGTCCTCACAAATCAACCAATATTTCTCAGTGATGATAGGTTGTTTCAAAACATCCACAGCTGCTTCACTCTGGTGGACACTTCTCCCATTGTGGTTCAATGCATGGTTACAGCATTTTTGGAAGATATAAAATTGACGCGCAGCATCAAAACGGTATTCTTGAACTGTCTTGCCCCAAGTCTAAAACATACCTTGCTACCATGGAAATTTTTGGGTTTAAAATCAAGAGAAATGATGACTGGGTGGCTGAATCTATTTGCTACAAAGTCACAATGATCTCCAGTTGACATGGAGATGAGTCTAGTTTCAGCGGTTTCCCTGCTTTGGTCAGTTAGCTATAAAAAAAAATGAGTTCTGAGCCTTAATTGTGGAGTTAGCATTTTCCCTCCTACTGGGATATCTTACAGATTGATCATTTTAAGAACCCTGATTGTCTTTGACCTGGACTTAAAACACAAATCTGAAGGTACCTCACTCAATACAGGTGTCTGAAACTCAATCTGATATAAGTGATCATTGACCGTGAAGACAACAGACAATATTTCCAATGGATTACTGCAGTTTGCACTCCGAAAGCCTTTCTGCTGGGTCTGAAGATCCCAAGATGTAATAGCGAGAGAGAGAGGTGAAAATGTGTCAAACTTAACTTCTTTACACTACAATCTCCCTGCTTTCCACCAATTCTCATTGCCTTGTCCAGTCTTCACACATGTGAGAATTCACTAGTAATTGTCTGAAAATAATGAAACTGTGAGTATAAATCAAAGATATAAATTTGAACAATGATCTGACTCCCTAAAGTTAATTCTCTGAGATTTAGTTATAATTCACTGCTGGCTTTCTTTAATAACTTATTCTCTGCGAGCTCTCTACGTCTTTGATATTTCAGTTTCAATATGCTGGGTTGAATCTGTGCTGTTTTTCTCTTTCTTTGCCTTTGCTTATTTCTCTTTCAACTTATTTCTTTAAGACTTCTCCTCACTTCTTTCTTTGTTGCGGTCCCTGCTCACCTCTCTCTCTCTGCTTTCTTTCTTCAAACCTCTATAGTTCTCTGCTTTCATTCTGCACATATATATCTTACACGGCTCTCTATTCTCTGCTCTCTCTCTGTTCACCTCTCCCTCTGCTCTCTTTCAGTTCACCCATCTCTCTCTCTCTGCTCACCTCTCTCTCTCTGCTTTTTATCGGTTCGTTTGTGTTCCTCTGTGTCTTTTTTCTGCTCAACTTCATGTCTTCTCTGCTCTCCATTCACTCTCTTTCTGCTCACCACCTTCTCTCACCCTCTTCTCATTTCTTTCTCCAAATATTTCCTTCACCCCAGATTTAAATCATTCTTTTCCATCCTCTTGTTGCTTCATTCACTCCATAAGCTGGATTTCATGTCCCTCACCAATGGATGTGAAGGCTGACCCAATATATACAGCAGCTGGCATTCCTGCTGCCGAAACCCTTCTGCGCTGACCTGCCTGGGATTTTGCAGGATGCAGAGGGGACGTTGGGCAGTCTGCCCGCTCTTGGGTCTCTTGAGCGCCTATAGTAGATAATTAATGGCTTTGTTTTGTGCCACCCATGAAGTGGGGAGCTCCGTGCCATGTGAGACATCTTACAGAGTGAGCTGTGCTTGTTGTTCCCAGGCAAGAGGGGCAACCTCTTTTGTGGGTCCCCTTGAGCCCATTGGATGAATGAGCTCCTCCAACGGCCATTCACTCTCTTTCAACCTTTATTCCACCCACCACCCCAGTCTCTTAAATCCAGCCCCTCAACCTGCTCATCGAAATCTTTGAGACTAGCCTTACATGGCCCCCTGGCATTGTGATCTTCCTATATTCCAACAATAAACGCCATTCTGGGTGGTAGCTCCTGAGAAATGGACAGAAGCCTCGCCTGAAAGCAATTCATTTTAATTGGTTGCAGGGCAGCCGCTGAGTTCAGGGCTGAGCTCCCCCCACTAACCCACTGATATTTTATCTGGGGTCGGAGACCGCAACACCCCAAAAAGACTCCTGCTCCATATTTCTCTGTCTGTGTGCTCTCTTTCTTTCTTATTTACAGAATCACAGAATAGGTACGGCTCAGAAGGAGGCCGTTCGACCCATTATTTCTGCACCGGTTCTATTCCCTAATGGTAATCTCCTGCCTTTTCCCTATAACCATTGTACACCATTTCGATCTAAATAACCACTAATGTCCCTCTCGAATGCCTCAATTAAACCTACCTCCACCACATTTCCAGGCAGTGCACTCCATACCCTAATTACTCTCTGTGGGAAAAAGTATGTTCTCAAATCACCCCTTGCTTTACTTGCACATCACTTTGAAACTTTATTCAGTCACCTAGCTGGTATTCCACTTTTTCCTGCTTATTTCATTCTTTTGTCCATCTTACCTCTCAGGGAAATGTTACAAAGACCTCCCTGAACTGAAGGTGGGCAGTCTAAAAAAAACGGAAGACAGGGAAAAGTGAAATCTGAGAAGATATTTGAGACTGCACCTGACTGGCTAATCAGGTCAAGCTGTTTGTTAAACCGTGACAGTATTTCTCATGTGTATCAGAGGCAGGGAAGAAACCGAAAATATGAGAAAAAAAATATAAAGCATTACATCTTTTTTTTTCAAAAAGCTAAGGGGGGGTCACAGAATCCTAGACATTTAATACATGAAGCAGAGCCCATTCAGCCCATTGTGTCCGTGCTAGCTGTCAAGAAGACATCCAGCCTAATCCTACTTTCCAGTTCTTGCAGATTAAAGCACTTCAAGGTGCCCATCTGAATGCTTTTCAAATACAATCCATGTTTCCAGTTCTACCAGCCCAGCAAATACCATGTTCCCAACCTCAAAACTCTTTGGGTGAAAGAAACGTCCATTCCAATCTCCTCTGAACCTCCCACTTTAAGTCAATGTTTCCTGCTTTATGGAATTCTCAATCAAATGGGATAAGGTTTTCCTATGCACTCCATCTTAATTTCTCATAACATCACGCATTTCAAACACGTTTCTCCGCAGCCTCCTCTGTCCCATAGCAAACAACGGTAGCCAAGCAGAAATTTCCTCTTGACTAAAATTGTCCAGTGGAGACATCCCCTTGCAAGTTGCTTTACTAGCGCAATCACATCTTTCCTGTTGTCCTGTGACTGAAACCACAAGGAACATTAGCCTAGCCAATGGTTTACACAGCTCCAGTATAACGTCTCAGCCTTTACAATTCTACACCTCAGTTCATAAAGGTAAGCATCCCAGTTATCTTCTTAACTGGCTTATTTACCTGTCCAATCATCTTTGGAGATTTGTAGATATGCACTCCAAGGTCTTCCTGTTCTTCTACACTTCTCAGTACCCAATTATTTATTGTGCATTCCCTCATCTGGTTGGTTTTCTCCAAATACATCCTCTCTCAATTCTCCAGAGTGAACTCCATTTGCCACTGTTCTGCCCATCTGACCAGTCTATTCCCATAAGGTACAGCTTTTTTTAGATTACTTACAGTGTGGAAACAGGCTCTTCGGCCCAACAAGTCCACACCGACCCGCCGAAGCGCACCCACCCAGACCCATTCCCCTACATTTACTCCTGCACCTAACACTACAGGCAATTTAGCATGGCCAATTCCCCCAAACTGCACATCTTTGGACTGTGGGAGGAAACCGGAGCACCCGGAGGAAACGCACGCAGACACGGGGAGAATGTGAAAACTCCATACAGTCAGTCGCCTGAGGCGGGAACTGAACCCGGTCTCTGCGCTGTGAGGCAGCAGTGCTAACCACTGAGTCACCGTGCTGCCCATAGCTTTCTTCCTCATTATCAACTGCACAGCCAGTTTATTGCACAGCAATCTTGTTGATTATGCATCTACATTCAAATCTGAATGATCCATATGTACTTCACAAAGCAAGGGAGCTAGTTCTAAGCCATTTGGACCACCAGTAGAAACAGTCTTTCAGTCACACAAACACCCACTAATCTATATTTTCCTTCTAGCCTCTGACACAATATAGGTTTTAAGTTGCTGCTTGGTTTTGGGTTTTACTTTCTTGACCAGTTTTTCATGCAGCACCTCCTCAAAAGCCTTGCTAAATTCTCTATACAAAGGAAACTCGATTATCCAGCGTTTGATTTACCGAATTCCAGATTATCCAGACAAGATTGCAAGCTCCCAATGCTTGGCTAAACTGTATTATCCGGCATTCGATTATCCAAACAAAATCCTTCCTGCCCGTGTCACTTGGATAATCAAGGTTCCTCTGTACAGGACATCAACACACCACCCTCATCAACATTTCTTGTTACTGTCTCAAAAAATTCAATCTGCATAGTTCGAAATGACATTCCGTAAACAAATCTATGCTGACCATCTGTGATTCATTTCTGTCATAGAGTCATAGAGATGTACAGCATGGAAACAGACCCTTCGGTCCAACCCGTCCATGCCGACCAGATATCCCAACCCAATCTAGTCCCACCTGCCAGCACCTGACCCACATCCCTCCAAACCCTTCCTATTCATATACCCATCCAAATGCATCTTAAATATTGCAATTGTACCAGCCTCCACCACTTCCTCTTGCAACTCACTCCATACATGTGCCACCCTCAGCGTGAAAAAGTTGCCCCTTAGGTCTCTTTTAGATCTTTCCCCTCTCACCCTAAACCTAGGCCCTCTAGTTCTGGACTCCCCGATCCCAGGGATAAGACTTTGTCTATTTACCCTATCTATGCCCCTCATAATTTTGTAAACCTCTATAAGGTCACCCCCCCTCCCCCAGCCTGTTCAGCCTCTCCCTATAGCTCAAATCCTTCAAACCTGGCAACATCCTTGTAAATCTTTTCTGAGCCCTTTCAAGTTTCACAACATCTTTCCAAAAGGAAGGAGACCAGAATTGCATGCAATATTCCAATAGTGGCCTAACCAGTGTCCTGTATAGCAGCGACATGACCTCCCAACGCTAGTACTCAATACTTTGACCAATAAAGGAAAGCATACCAAACGCCTTCTTCACTATGCTATCTACCTGTGACTCCACTTTCAAGGGGCTATGAACCTGCACTCCAAGGTCTCTTTGTTCAGCAACACTCCGTAGGGCTTCCTTCAAAATGAAGATTTGTTCCTGTTCCTCATAATCGTTTCCAACAATTTTCCCACCCCAAGTTTGACTGAGACCCTAATTACTCTGACTATCCCCAGCTTGCTTTATAAACAATAGTGCAACATTAGCTGTAACTCTGTCCTCTGGCTCTACACCAATGGCCAGAAAAGATCAGAAAATGATGGTCAGAGTCTAGATATTTCTACTCTTGAATGGCTGACCAGCCTAGAATAGATATATTTTATTTAAGATGAGGGATATTTCCAATTTCAACAATGTTAAGTGCTTTAATATGTTCACTCCTACTATGTTAATTTAATCAAATATTGCACATGCTTCTTTCCTGCTCCCAATGTCTGTATTGTTCCTCTCTGTCATGAAAACATACAAGGATTCCTTAAGAACTATACCAACATTTTCCACCTGCACACAGACATTACACTTATGGTCCTGAATACATCTAACCTTGCTTTAATTCTCTTCTTGTTGTTTATGTGGTTATAAAACATCCCCTAGATTTCACATCGGTACAGGTGTAGGTAATTCAGCCTGTCCAATCTGTCCTGATACTCAGCACCATCATGGCTGATTGAACACATCAATACCTTTGACCCACTTCATCCTCATAACCCTGTACACCCCGAGCAATTAGAAATCCATCAATTTATGTCTTGAAATACTCAAAGTTTGAGATTCCACCATCCGTCTGTGGTGGACTCACAGCCCTCTCGGTAAAAAGAAATTTTCCTAAGATTAGGGACCAAAGTGACCAAACCCTATATTTTTAAATTGCATCTCCTGGCTTTGGGGGAGGAGTGGGGATGGGGGAGGTGGGTAACAGTTCATTTGCATCTACCCTGTCTAACCTCTCTCAACATTTTGTAAGTTCCGACTTGCCAAAATCTATTTGTGCCATCTCTTTGTTTTCCAAATTTTCTTTACGTTATGACTTTTCCTTCCTGAGACCCTTGGATGAACTCAGCAGCTAAATTAGCACTTGCAAAAAAGCCAGCAGGAACACATCTACACAAAATCCACAGAAGTCATGGTGGGGGTGGGGTGGAGGTTTGCTGTGAACTGGCCTGTGCTTTGGAATGTGTGAGACCTACTTTCTCATCCATGTTATTATCCCCTGTGGGTTTGGCAGCTCCTGGAGATATTGCCACCACAATCTGTAAAAGCGCAACATTGATTGCCCTTATTGGTACATTGTTATGTCATCAGGCACCGATTGGAGACCTGTCTGTCAAATGTATCTTCAGTGGCACCAACTGCATAAGCACAGCTGAGGTGACAGCAGCTAGTCAGCAGAATCCCGTCAACACAAACCCTCACTTATCCCTCGTTTGTCTTCTTCCTGATCTCATCCCAAACCAGCCCGTCGAGGGCAATTGTGCACCACTGCTTTCAATGTCTTAAATATTTGATGAAAAATCAGAAAGTGTATCTGTAGTGGTGCGCGATACATCCAGGACAGTGGCCAATTTATTTATTTTTTCGCTCTAATCTGTTTACATTTTTTTTCTTTTTCTTTTTTTAATAACCCCCACACTACCTCCTAACTACGGTAGTGTTTATATTTACAAGGGTCAGTTTATTTGCCAGAACATGACTCAGAAGGGACAGGGCAGGGAATACTTCTGCGCATTTCAAGAATCTTTAATAGCACCTCCAAACGAACTTGCACCCATCACATATTATTGCAATCACGCATGTGGGACACATTACCTTAGAAATCCAATTTAAATTTTGACATTAGCAAAGTAAAGGGAAATTGTAGCTGTTGCTAAAATATTAAAATGACAGGGTTGGAGGCAGCAGGAATGCTATAACTCAACTTGTTCATTGGAATTTACAAGATCGACTTTCCCATTCACATTAGGCAAAAGTGAGGACTGCAGATGCTGGAAACCACAGTTTAGATCAGAGTGGTGCTGGAAAAGCACAACAGGTCAGGCAGCATCCGAGGAGCAGGAAAATCGATGTTTCGGGCAAAAACCCTTCATCGGGATCCTGTTGAAGGGCTTTTGCTCAAAACGTCGATTTTCCTGCTCCTCGGATGCTGCCTGACCTGCTGTGCTTTTCCAGCACCACTCTGATCTAAACTTACCCATCCACATTATCAACCCCACAGGTTTGCCAACATGGGAGAAATTGCCACAAGGTCTACAGAAACACGACTTTGATTCCTATTGTTGGTAAACTGTCAGAACAATTTGGCACTGAATGCAGCTGCTTCGGGTTTTCAAAACTGCAACAGAAGATTTGCAATCTCCCCTGCAGGTTTAAAACTGATGCTAGGGATTGATTGGCCGCTTTTGAAATGATTCAGTTTTAATTTCCACCGCGTGACCTGTACTGCGGGTTGAGACATTTGGAATGGGGGGTCGGATACTGTTGAGAGTTACCAGAGAAACTGTGGCCTGCGCTCCAGCAAGTTGACAATAAAGCGAAAGAATCTGAAAAATTCAAACCAGAGCAGTCATGGCTGAAATGTAATGACCGTGACGATGGGCCGATTGGTGACAATTCTGCTGCAACCATTACCGGGAGCACTGCCAGGATTCAAGCCCAACCAGGCAGCTTACTGTTGGGACTCTCAGCTTCACCAGAGAAGCTCTGGTGAGGTGGGAGATGGGCTCGGTCTAAAGGGATACCTTTCTCCAGGCCCTTGACCTTGCTTTTGATGGATTCCAACACTGGGCGCTTTATGCCCAGAAAGGCAGAACCAACCCTCCCCATTCCCCACCCCGTCCCCTCGGGCTGCCTTTCAGCTGGCGGTCGGCCCTCCTGATGTAGCCCTCATCTGTCGGTGACCATATATTAGTACTCAGTGAGGTGAGGTCAGTAAATGGTCTTCAAGTGCCCTCTGGGCAAGGCTCTTCCTACTTTACCCTTCCTATCCTGATGTAGTTGAGTTTGACAGGAAGACCCCATCCCTCCACTCACCCCATTCCTCCTTCTCCCATCCCATCTATTGAGATGAGACATGGCCTAATTGAATGGTGAAGCAGAATTGACAGTTAAATGGCTTACTCCTGCTCCTAATGCACCTAAACCCAGGCAGCAAGTTGAAAATCGACCCCATTGAGTTCGAGTAAGTGCTATGCAAATGGCCTGATAGTGATTGACTGACCTGCTTCAGAATCACCCAAAACCAGGCGGCTGCAGTGCACTGGGTGTCAGAAAGGTCAGAAAGCCACTTTGGAAAAATTGCTACAGAATTATTCTCAAGTAAAGTACAGTACGTCACTGCATTAATAATAGCAATACTAACATAAAACCCATCTAAAATACCGCATATACAAAATACTGGGGTAAAACGTTGGAGGTTGTCACTTGCAGTGCAAGTGAACTATAAAAGATGTGATTGTGCAAAAGACCTTAAGACACATCTATATATATGTGCAAACAGTTGGCACACTAAGCTACTTTTTTTGCTTAACAGTACAGCAATATATTGTCTATATGCTACAACAACCCTAACTTAAATCAGTAGAATTACAGAAACTAGTTTTGGTCATTGGCATAATACTTGGCAATAGCTTCTGCCCAACTGTGACATCGGTTGTAGATGGAAGGTCAACTCTTGACTGACACTGTCACAATTATTCGAGAACAGTGAATGTCAATGGGACTGGGAATATATGAAGATGGTCACTTCTTTGCAACACAACTTCCAGAGAGTGTTTTCAAGATTCCTGGAGGCTACCAGTTCAACAGAGAGTTCTGACCAAGTGTCATAAAATAAATCTGACTGCATCCACCGGACTGAGCAGAGGCAAAGAACACCTGAAAGAAAAGTAAAAGGTGGAGTGCATTAATAGCCAGAGCCAGTGAATTATTTTTAATAAATTAACGATAAGATTTAACAATTACATTAATAATTTGCATTGATGCACCAACTATATAAATTGGCACATGATTACCATAGAAAGGACCTACATTATTTGCTAATCTTCAGCTCACTGTTTTACATTATGTCTTTCTAAAATTGTTAATCAAAAGTCACAAATATCCACTGATATGAAAGTCTCATCTGGTTGGACTGCCCAGGATATTTACATCAGGCTTATTTATCATATTGAAGGCACTACAAAAATCCAAATTGTTGTTGCTGTAATATAAACTATCCAAGATGATGTAATAACATTGTATTTATATGAAGGTTTCATATTGTAGAGTTACATCACTCAGGAGGAGGCCACTCAATCCACCATGCCTGTGCTAGCACTTTGAAAGAGCTGCCAATATCCCGAGTCCCCTACCCTTTCCCCATTGCTCTGTGATTGCTTCCTGTTGAAGGTGTTCTTGTTTTTGCTTAAGGCAGTGCATTTCAGACCATAACTCTGTGGGTAAGGAAAATTCTTCTCAGTTCCCCTCTGGTGCATTTGCTGATTATCTACACACTTCTGTTACCAGCTCCTCACCCAATACCAACAGTTTCACTTCGTCAACTCTATTTAAACTCCTCTTAACATGAAAACAGCTGTTAAATCTCCTGTTAGTGTTTTTCACTATAAGAAAACCGAGCCTAGCTTTATTGGTCTCTCCACATAACTGAAGTCCTAAATGCTTGGGCCAATCCCTTAGGAAAATGCAACAATGAAGTTTAAAACAGCAAGAAGGTAATTGACTAATCAATCAACTTTATGTTCTTGAATATTGGTCATGGATCTTTGTTTTATTTTTAGTCAACATGTTTGAATATATTATGACACACCTCCATGGCCATCACATCCTGAGGTGGGACTTGATCGTGGATGCTGTAGACTAGAGATCAGGTCATTAATATTGAGCTACAAGGGCATACATACTTTGGGAATTTTTTTTAATGGCAATGCACTTAAACAGACAGAAGGAACTGCAGTTCAGCATCCTACCTGAAAAATATTACCTCTTTCAATGCAAAACTCCCTTGGTGCTGCATTGTTTCAATGATATACTCAAACCCCTGGAATGATAACTTTATGAATCAGAAGCCATTTGATGGAATTAGCTGACCTATTGGAAGTTATTGATACATTTTGGTACCCAGATAAGAATACAGGTTAGGTGAATTGGCCAAGCTAAATTTCACATAGGTGCACTGGTTGGAGTAAATATAGGATAATAAGGTAGGGGAATGGGTGTAGGTGGGTTACTCTTTGGAGGGTTGGTGTGGACTTCTTGAGCCAAAGGGCCTGTTTCCACGCTGTAGGGATTCTGTAATTCTATAAACAAGATAGTGGGAGGCTGTGGCATAGAGTTAATGTCACTGGACTAGTAATCCAGAACCCCAAGCTTATGTTTTGGGGATATGAATTCAAAGGTAAATGGTGAAATTTGAATTCAACACAAAAATAAATTGGGGAAAAAAATTAGTCTAATGACAATCATGTAACAATTGTCGTAAGGGCCTATTTAATACCCTTTCAGTGAAGAGAATCTGATATTCTGGCTTACATAGGACTCAAAGTCCACAGTAATGTGATTGACTTGTAATCACCGTCTTGGCAATTAAGGATGGACAATTAATGGTGACCTTGCCCAGTGATGCCCACATCTTATCGTGTCATACAGCATGGAAGCAGTCCAGCTCATCCATGCTGACCAGGTTTCACAATTTAAACAAGTTCCATTTGCCTGAGTTTGGCCCATACCTCTCTAAACCTTTCCTATTCATGAACCTAGTTAAATGTTGTACCTGCATCTACCACTTCCTCTCGCAGTTCATTCCATAAACACACTACTCTCTGTGTGAAAATGTTGCCCTTCATGATTGAATAAAAACAAAGTAAAGTATTCGAGAAGTATCAATAATCACTAACAAGGGACTGTTGATCAAATCAACAAACCTGTAGAAATCAGGCCCTGAGAGCAGTGTGGCACATGTTTAAGCATTAACATAAAACTCCTGATTCTGGATAGTTACCTTGTCATTCCGTTCACACAAGAATTTCAGTTTCTGTGCCTTTTTGTGCATAAACACTCCGTCAAGACACCCATTTTCTACAGAACGGAGCTCGATGGCCTTCTCTCCCCATCCCATTATGTGATTTGATTGGATATAGGCTACAAAACAAAAGGAAAAGTGCTGTTAAACAAGGAATAAAGGATGATGGAAACCTAAAACAAAAACAGAAACTCAGCAGGTCTGGCAGCATCCATGGAGAGAAAGCAAACATTTCCGGTCTGGCGACCCTTCTTCAGAACTGGGAAGAAGGTTTGATCCCTGTTCCCAAGCAGACAGTCTCAGCATTCCCAATTCTCCACTCTGTCTTTTCCTTAAAAAATTGATTTTCCACTTTTGTAGAATTCATAGATTGCCTGCAGGGTGGAAGGAAGCCATTCCGTCCATCGGGTTCACAATGACCTTGCGAAGAACATGCTACCCAGACCCACCCTGCTACCCTATCCCTGTAACCTTGCATTTACCATTAATCAATCTACTTAACCTGTACATCCCTAGACGCAATGAGATAATTTAGAATGGCCAATCCACCTAACTTGCATGCGTTTAGACTTTGGGAGAAAACTAGAGCACCTGGAGGAAACCCACGCAAACATGGAGAGAACGTGCAAACTCCATACAGCCAGTTGCCTGAGGGTGGAATCGAACCCTGGCTCTTGGTGCTGTGAGGCAGCAGTGCTAACCACTGAGTCATTGTGCCACCCAAACCATACCACCCCAAACTATGCCACTTTCCTTCACTTGACTCTTGAAGATACTAAGAAGACAGACCTGTGAAAGGTCTAGGGTTAACATTTCATCCTGAAAACACTAATTCCAACAGGGCAGCACTGTTTCATCAGAAATATTTCTTGCGTTTACATCCTGGAGTGTCTCTTGAACTCATTATCTTCTGAGTCAGAAATCAAAGTGTGGGCTCACTGAAACACAAGTGGTATCTATTTATACTAGCTGGAAGGAGGGACATATCAATAGTGCCAGCTATCTTCAGCATCTTATATACTGTGCCGTGGCTTGATAATGGCCCTTGACACATTATATCCTGTGCAAGTCTCCACCTCCACGACCTGCTCAGTCCTACAACCCCCCCAGATCTCTGTACACAAGCAACTTGGCACATCCCTGATGTTTAATCAATCCACCATTGGCAATTGTACCTTTATTCACTTTTATGAATGCTTTATATGCTTTCATGGGATATGAGTATTTCTGAAAAGTCTGTTATTTATTGTTGTCCTCCAAATTCTCTTGTGAATGGGGTGGTGTGCTGCAATCTGTGTGACCCAGGAACAATGATGCTACCTTCAAGTGCAGACAGGGGTCACTTTAGCTCGGCAATCAGTCTGTCCAGCTCTGTCAGAATTCAATTCCTTCCTTCACGACCTCCATTTCCACCAGCCCTCTTCTCCAACACTCCTTAAAATTGACCTCTTCACCCAAGCTTCTGTTCATTTAACAATCACTCACATATTCATGATGTGATTTAGTAACATACATTATTAAAATAGGGGGAGCTTGAAAATACTACCTTTGCTGAAATGAATGTAATCATTAATTTTCAGGGTATGATCTGACACAGGATTCTTGCCTTTCGACCTGAGCATGCCTGGAAATCTTGGGAGCAATCAATTCAATTTTTAATTACAAACCAAGAACAATGATGAGTGTCAGAAATATTGTGTTAACAGCTAAACTGAATCACATTGTTTTCAATCGAATATGAACCCCTTGCTTTGCTAGCCAGCTAAACTATTGAAGCTTAAGAGTGAGCATTCATTGTGGATGAAATATAAAAGGATCCTAAAGTGTCTCTTGCTCCACAGATGCTGTTTAATCTGATTATGTTCAGCAGTTTGGTTTTGACAGAAACAGAGAAAATAGGAATAGAGGTTGGCTATTCAACTGATCGGGCCTGTATATCTTTTCACTATGATCACGGTTGTTAGGAAAAATGTTGTGACACTTGAAAGGGTTCTGAAAAGATTTACAGGCTGTTCTACTATAATGTGAATTTTGTCAGCACAAATTGGCTATAACGCATAGGTTTTCCATAGCGCAAAGTTGCAGAGGAACACAATTGTCACTTTATAGCAGAGTGACCTGTACGTGGATGTTGCCAGGATTGCAGGGTTCGAACTATAGGGAGACGCTGAATAGGCTGGGACTATGTTGCTTGAAGCATTGGAGGCTGAGAGGTGACCTTGCAGAAGTTTATAAAATCATGAGGGGCATGGATAGGGTGAACAGCCCAGGTCTTTTTCCCAGGATAGGGGAGTCCAAAACTAGAGAGCATAGGTTTATGGTGAGAGGGGAAAGATTTAAAAAGGACCTAAGGGGGGAAACTTTTTCATGCAGAGGGTGATGCGTGTATAGAATGGGCTGCCAGAAGAAGTGGTAGAGGCTGGTACAATTACAACATTTAAAAGTCATCTGGATGGGTACTTGAATAGGAAGGATTTAAAGGGCCAAACGCTGGCAAATAGCTCTAGATTAATTGAGGATATTGGTCAGCATGGACGAGTTTGACTGAATGGTCCATTTCCATGTTGTACATCTCTATAACTCTTTGACCTTCAGTACCACACTCCTATGCTATCCCCATATCTCTTGATGCCTAGTACCTAGAGTTCCAAATATTTCTTTCTTAAATAAATTCAGTGACTTGGTCTTCACCACCTTAAATGGTTGAGAACTCTCCAGGTTCTCCACTGTCTGAAGAAATGAAGAAATTCCTTCTCATCTCAGTTCAAAATGGACGGGTGATAAATGCTGGGCAGCCAACACCCCATGTCTCACAAGTGAATAAAAAGATGATATCCTATTCCTTGACCCTTAGCCTTCTGCATTGAGGCAATAGGCAAAATATTTCACATTAAATGAGATATTCTATAAGGCAGCAGTCATATGTCTGTACATAGTATTTTTTGGAAAACATCCATGGAAACAAGCTCTTAAAACTCAGGAGACAATGAATTTGGAACATCCCTAAACTCTCGAGTCTTGTTTACAATAGTTTGTGATTGCATCCAAATGGTATAACTCCAATCTAAGTATTTTACTTATCTAATGTAGAGTTCATATCACTTAGCAACAGACAAAATTCTGATTGGACACAAGCAGAAACTCTTATGTGTTTTACACAAAGAGAAGCTTAGCTAAAATACGTTAATCTGAGATTTAAAAAACCCATAATTTTGTAGATTATACTCCATCACATTCCAATAGTAAATGGAGCAAACCCATATATTATTTGATAAAACAAAGGACGAGACTTGAATAATATGGAATATTGATTACTTCGGAATAGGACAGATGCTCCAATGGATCAAAGGACAGTAGAATGTTAAGTATTGAATGCTGCAAAGTTTCATTACATAGCATAACTTTCCTGTGGCCCACATTTTGTTCATTAACACCATTAACTAATGAAGAGAAGATTGAGATGTTGAAGTCAAAAGTCAAGGTCATAAGATTTAAATGCATGAAATTAATATAAGTTGCCGTGTTTTAGCTCTTGTTTTCCAGATTGCCAATATCTATGGTAAAAACAATCCAGGAGCTTTCCTTCACATCAATGATTGTTTCTTATGTCAAACATCAAGCAAGGGCAATACAAGCCAAAATTAGGACAAAAGTAGCTGCAAATATGATTGACTTTTTGGAAAAGCACCAAGTATCTTGACAGTGGAGTAGACCTTATGACCTATTGCAAACATGGGGGTGGCATGGTGGCTCAGTGGTTTGTACTGCTGCCTCAAAGCACCAAGGACCCGGATTTGATTCCAGCTCAGGTGACTGTGTGGAGTTTGCACATTCTCCCCGTGTCTGCATGAGTTTCCTCTCGGTGCTCTGGTTTCCTCCCACAGTCCAAAGACATGCAGGTTAGGTGAATTGGCCATGCTAAATTGCCCATAGTGTCCAGGCATTTATAGGTTAGATGCATTAGTCAGGGGTAAATTTAGGGTAGGGGAATGAGTCTGGTTGGGTTACTCTTTGGAGGGTTGGTATGGACTAGTTGGGCCAAAGGGCCTGTTTTCACACGGTAGGGATTCAATGATTCTAAATGATATCTGTCAGCATGCACTTTTAGAATCCCTACAAGGTGGAACCAGGTTACTCAGCCCATTTAGTCTGCACCACCCCCTAACCTGCACATCTTTGGACTGCGGGAGGAAACCTGTGTAGACATGGGGAGAATATGCAAACTGCACACATAAATTGTCAAGGGTGAAATCACACCCAAGTTCCTGGTGCTGTGAGGCAGCAGTGCTAACCACTGAGCCACGATGCTGCCCTTTTCTTGAATGAGCTGTCATTTGAAAGTTATTTAATTAAAGTTTTTGATCACGGTATAGGAAAAAGCCACCAAGCTTACAAACCAATCAGTGGTAGTGTCCACACCTCTAAACCAGGAGGTCTAGTTTCAAGTCCCACCTGCTCCAGAGGTGCATAAAAACATTGCTAAACAGATTGATTAGGAAATATCTAAAAAATGCATATCAGGCGATAGATATTATATTGACTTCAATGCTTCTTGTAGTTGCATGAATACGTGTAACTTTATAATTAAAACAAAGGCATTAAACATTGACATAAATGTAGATCTATCACATTAATTGTCTCAAATAGGGCTAATTTGTTTCCCCTCTGGCTGGAAAATTGGCACAGTGGTTTTTCAGGGTTGGGAAAGTTAACTTTTATAAATGGACGCTTTAATGCTAACTCATCACAAACGTGACTACGTCTTGCATCTGGTTTACAAATGGTTGAGTTGGGGTCAGAGCAGCAAGCTGCTCCTGAGAAGTAGGTCACCGTCTGTGATGTTCAAATCATCATATTAATGATAATAGTCTTATAATCACTCACTTGCCTGGCATGGGCTGGTTTACTTAAAACAGTAAAGCACACGTCAAATTATGAAGTAGACATGACTGAGGAGAAGAGTTCAAATCCCAACAAGGCAGATATGAATTCAATGAAAATCTGGAGTAGAAAATAAGCTCATCCAATGGTGACTGCTGATTTTGTAAAAACCCATCCAATTCACAAGTGCTTTTTCGAGGGAGAAATCTGCCATTCTTCCACACTCTTGCCTACATGTGACTCCAGACCCACAACAATGTGGTTGACTTTAAACTGGGCAACTAGGGATGGGTAGTAAATGGTGACCTCGCCAGTGATGCCCACATCGCATGAATTAAAAACTAAAATACTGCTCTGTGATCTGTGTGTGAAGTAAGGTCTGTGTGTACGTGTGTGTAAATAGACAGGTTTCAGAAATTGCAGAAATACCTGACTATGCCTTTGGGTTGAGAAATTAATGCTGACAAAGATATCAAGTCAACTCCCAAAGGGATGTTGAACTTTGCTACAGGTGCTGGAATGAACATTTATGCAGACAAACAGGATGTTGAATGTAGTCTCTGCCGAGCATGAATAAAGCTGAACCTTGCAGTTTTCTGGCTCACAGTTTAACATGCAACAGTCTGAACTTTGCGGACACACAGCGGAAATTAGTAACCCAATGGATTATTTACATTCAGGTTGGAATCTTAGAACTGGAATTGAAATTCTCTTTGTCCTTTTCCACATTTGCTAACTAATTTATGATCTGTCAACATATTTCTTTGCCATAAGACCATATAGCAATAGGAGCACAATTAGGCCATTCAGCTCATCAAGTCAGCTCTACCATTCAATCATGGCTGATATGTTTCTCAACCCCATTCTCCTACCTTCTCCCTGTAACCCTTGATCCCCTTACTAATCAAGAACCCATCTGTCTCAGTGCTTTCCATTTTCTAATTTGGTGTGCACAACCTGTATGGCAATGAGTTTCACAGATTAACTACCGTCTGGCTGAAGAAATTCCTCCTCAACTCAGTTCAAAAGGGTCATCCCTTCACTCTGATCCTAGTCTTTCCTACTCGTGGAAACATCTTCTCCCCACGTCCAGAACTGTTTGCAAAACAGTTACATAAATGAACGTATCTTATACAGGGACAACAAAAATAGAAAACACTGGAAATCACTCACCAGGTCAGTTAGCATCCGCACAGAGAGAAACAGAGCCAATGAAAATCATTTCACTGCTATGAACGGAGAAAGTCGAAATACCTCAGAGGCTAAATAGGCTGGGGCTGTTTTCCCTGGAGATTTGGAGGCTGGGCAGGTGACCTTATAGAGGTTTATAAGGGGCATGGATAGGGTAAATTGTCAAGGTCTTTCCCTGGGGTGGGGCTGTTCAGAACTAGAAGGCATACATTTAGGGTGAGAGGAGCAAGATACAAAAGGGACCAAAGGGGCAACTTTTACACACAGAGGGTGGTGCATGTATGGAATGAGCTGCCAGAGGAAGTGATGGAAGCTGGTACAATTACGATATTTCAAAGTATATAAATAGGAAGGGTTTGGAGGGATATGGGCCAACTGCTTACAAATGGGACTAGATTAATTTAGGATATCTGGCTGGCATGGACGAGTTGGACAGAAGATTCTGTTTCCATATTGTACAGCTGTCAGACTCTATGAGAAGTCAACATCTCAAAAATTAATTTTGAACCAGTTTCAAAAATTTCCACTTCCATGAAGGAACTGTTGCATCACTTGTGATCAAGAGGATCAGAAGAACATCCTCTGCTTCCAACACGCTAATCTACTCATAGCTCCACATTCAGTGATTCTCTCCTAGCCAACAATCATTGGCTACTTGTTGTTTGGTCTTGTGTAGTCTTGGGTTGCAGTATTTCCTACCTGACAGGCAGATAGACTGATAATTAGGGTATTTAGCTAGTAGGAAACTTGTAGAGTTTCTTTTCAAAAGGTGCCCTGTATTTAAAACGTTCAAACAAGTGCTCCTTCCAGCTTCCACGCCTCTAACTCCTCTCTCACTGCTGCTCAGAAGCATATTAGGGCTAAAGCTTCAGACCAGCATCCTTTTACAGGAACATTTCTCTGTCTCTATTTATAGACAGACCTTGAGACTTGCTGAGCATTTCGTAAGAACTTTCAGAAGAACGTAAAAACTAAGAGAAGGAGTAGGCCATTCAGCCCCTCGAGCCTGCTCTGCCATTTAATACCATCATGGCTGATCTCATCTTGGCCTCAACTCCACATTCCTGCCTATTCTCCATAACCCTTCACCCCATTACTAATTAAAAATCGAATTCCTTAAATTTACTCGATGTGCCGGCATGCCACATACTCTGGGATAGTGAATTCTACAGATGTGAACCATTGAGAGAAGTAATTTCTCCTCATCTCTGCTTTAAGTCTGATACCCCTTTTCCTAAAACTATGACCACTCATTCTAGATTGCCCCACAAGAGGAAACACATTTTCTACGTCTACTTTCTCAATCTCCTTTAGCATCTTATATACCTCATTGGATATCGGCTCACTCTTCTAAACTCCAGGGAGTATAGACTCAAACTGCTCAATCTCTTTTCATAAGACAAACCCCTTATCTCCAGAATCAATCAAGTGAACCCCCTCTGAACCGCTTCCATTAAACTCCTTCCCTCCAAGCAAGGGGACCAAAATTGTACACAACAGTCCCATTCCAGTTTCCAGCATTCTGTTTTTAATTGAAGATTTCTGGCAATTGTTGCATTTAGCTTTCTTAAAAAAAATTAAAACAACAAAATGTAAAAGAGAAGGGACATGACTGCTCTATTACACAACAACCAAATTATTTTGTCCTGTTCAAAGTTTAAGTCTCAAGCAATCGGACAAATGAGAAAGTAAAGCCACCCAAAAAATGTTTAAATATGCATGCAAGAGTTTAAAGAAACATACATGATCTGGGCAGGGAGAGAGAAGCGAACTTCTGGGTGGATACAAGGATAGGTATTCAGTGATAAACCGCTTGCAAAAAGTCAGTCAGAGAGTTTTGTGACAGGAGTGGGTGCCGACAAAAGAGGCAAACACAGAAAGCAAGAAATGAAGCGTTTTGCTGTCACACAGCTGGAAGGTGTGTACGTACCAATTGAGGTCGGCATCTCCCCCCACTGCACGACCATCTCCTTTGTGATCCGACCATAAGTATCGATGTAGACCCCTTCATCCTCGTAACAAACCAACAGCTCCATTCCATTAGTGTTCGGAAGGATGATAATTGCATGTGGGTGAATATTGCCCTGAATCTGAATGAAGGTTCACGTCAAAACATTACTATTCAGTCAGAAAAATTACTAATGCTAGAAAGAAAAACCATTAGTCACACAGGAGAGCACCACACCAGTTTAGGCATCATAATTCTACCAGAGTGTTACAACAATGAAGCCTCATATTTGTTACTTAGTTTTTTTTAAAGTAAAGAGTCTCATTTGCAGCAAAAAGAACTGCAGAAACACCCAATTTCTTTCTTCTCTACTTGCCAGGCTGTTTGTGTCTAAGCTGACGACAGAAGTCCATTTTTCAGCTACTACAATCCTCAACATCAGAACAGGCATCCACAGTCGGAGGGCAATTTTCATCCGCTGTCTTGTTATTCTCATGAGGTAAGTGTGAACGGCAGCAGAAGAGTGCCTGAATTTCAATTGCTCTGCTTCCTAACAAATCTGGAGCACTTGACAGGAAGCCAGCTTAATAAAGGCTTGCTCTTCATCAGGTGATTCCCAAAACAAGATCCCCTATCAGTTCAGCAGGCTCCACATGCTGCATGCTATGCAACAGCTAAGGGCACCGAGGGGGTGTTTTATTTTTAGAGGCTTATGAAGCTGCCAGCCCTCAGAGCTCGGTCAGTGGCAATAAAAGAAGGCAGATCGGCCAATCATTTTCCTTCAGCCGATCGTGCTGCACAATCTGTGCCTAGTGTGTATCTGTGCTGAGCGACATTAACTGTTTCATCCAGGCTGACGCTTACAGGACACCTTGGTGCAAGTTTTCCCCTTTGCTCGCTCCATGCAGCGAAATCATCTTTTTACCCGCGCAGTGACAAACTCTCACTTATCATACTTTACAGAGAGCCAGAATTCTCTTCTCCCAAAAGGCCATTGATGAATAGTCATTTGTGACAATTTTAACCATTTGTAAATAGGAACTGCCCTCTCGAGCCTGCCCTGCCTTTCAATAAAATCATGCCTGATCTTTTCGTGGACTCAGTTTCACTGACCTATTCCCTCACCATAGCCCTTAATTCCTTTACTGTTCAAAAATCTATCTATCTTTGCCTTAAAAATGTTCAACGAGGTAGCCTCAACTGCTTCACTGGGCGGGGAATTCCACAGATTCACAACCCTTTGGGTGAAGAGGTTCTTCCTCAACTCAGTCCTAAACCGGTTCCCCCTTATCTTGAGGCTATGCCCCCTAATTCTGGTTTCATCCACCAGTGGAAACAATCTCCCTGCTTCTATGCTATCTATTCCCTTTATAATTGTGAATGTTTCTCTGAGATCCACCCCCCCCACCTCTCCCCCCCCCCCGCTATTCTTCTAAATTCCCAATGAATACAGTCGCAATCAATTCAATCTCTTCTCCATCAGTCAACCCTCTCAATTCTCAGAATCTCCTCTGCATTCCCTCCAGTAACAAATTGTTAAGATTTAACTTTTTTTTTAGGTGCTTTTTGAGCACCCTTCCCACCATCCCACAGCACATTACAGACCATAGAGTAACTGCTGTGATGTATGAAACACAGCAGCCAGTTTGCAGTCAGTAAGGTCCCTATAAAAACAATGTGTCAACGACTCGATAACTCTGATCTGGTGGCATCAGTTGAGGGGAATGAATACAAATCAAGGAACTTGGGGAACAATCTCTCAGCTATGTGGCTGCTCCGAGGATCTGTGCACGATAATAGATTCTCTTCCAGTCTCTCCAGCCACTGACGCATCCAGGCCTTGGTGGTTCACTCAGTGCCTGGAGAAATGAAAGTGACCATTGCTTTTCTGTCAACCAAGATGGAAGATTGGGCTTTAGTTTAATAGCACGTCTGAAGACAGCATCTCCAACAGCACAGCACTCCCTCAGTACTTCACTGGAGTGATCAGCCTGGTTGATATGCTCAAAGAGTCTGAAATGAGATTTGAAGCCAAAACTCAGTGGGTGCCAGTGATTCTAACTAACCCATGGCTAGGTATCAAGGAATCCCAGTACAGGGGGATAATTAGCTTAGAAGAGAAGATCAGCAAAGAATTAATTAAAACAATGGAATAGGCTTAAAGATTTGAAAGGCCTTTCTGTGCCACTAACATTCCCGTCTTGTCAGGTTACAATGACTGGATGACAGAGCCGTTGATGAGCATTGTTCGCAAAATAAATTAATTGAAAGCAAACAGCTGCCATTCAACATTAATTCTGGAAAATCAATTTCCTGTAGCAAAATAGAGACAGATATAGAATTACAGACTCTTTGATCCAACCAATCCATGCTGACAATAATCCCACACTAAACCAGTCACTCCTGCCTGCTCCTGGCCCATATTCCTCCAAACCTTTCCTATTCATGTATTTATCCAAATGTCTTTTATGCTTGTAACTGTGACCGCATCCAACACGTCCTCTGGACGTTAATTCCACACATGAACCAACCTGTGTGTAAACAAATTTTCCTCTCATGTCTTTTTATAAATCTCACTTTAAAAATATGCCCCCCCGGTCTTGAATTCCCCCACCCTTGGGAAAAGACACCTATCATTAACCCTATCTACACTCCACTTGATTTTATAAACCTCTATAAGGTCACCCTCAACCACCTCAACTCCAGTAAAAAATGTCTCAGCCTATTTTTATAACTCAAACCTTCATATTTGGCAACATCTGATAAATTTCTTCTTAACCCTTTCCAACTTAATAATATCTTTCCTATAGTTTATACTGGAAGTGCCATATTATTCCTCTTGGCGTCTCCCTCCTTGTTTTAAGATACTACTGAAAACCACATTGACTGTCTACTATCCCGTTATACAGCTTGGTGTCAATTTCTGACTAGTGATAATTCTGCAATGTGCCTCAGAATATTTCACAATATTTAAGATGCTTTTAATTGCACGTTATTTTTGTTGTCTACTTCTTGTAGTTCAAAGTTGTTAAAATTAAAACTACCTGATACAATTGAATTGGATTAACTTGCATAGAACTACAAAAACAAATTTCAAAAAATGTTGTTTCACATCTGCAATGAGGAGCTAGAAATGACATTTGCAACATTCATGGATAGAAGCTGATTACATGGGTGTGCCTCTATTTATTTTTAAAAGGGCTATAAGAATTATTCTGTTAAAATTGTGGACAAAAGATGCCATATATCTGTCTTAAATTTCCATCCACTGATATTGACTAGATTTCTTAGGCTTAAAAGTGACTCAATAGTAAAACGGATTTTTGCACTGTATGGAATAGTTATTGGAGAAAAATGTTGGATTGGAGAATGTAACATTTGTCAAAGAATCCCAACAGTGTGGAAGCAGTCCATTTGGCCCATTGAGTCCACACCAACCCTCTGAAGAGCTCCCACCCAGACTCACACCCCTACCCTGTATAACCTTGCATTTCCCATGGCTAATTCACCTAGCCTGCACAATCCTGGACACCATGAGAATCTTAGCATGGCCAATCCACCCAAACTTGCACATCTTTGGAAGGAAATTAGAGCACCCAGTGGAAACCCTTGCAGACACAGGGAGAATGTGCAAACTCCACACAGTTGGCTGAGGTTGGAATCAAACCCAAGTCCCTGGTGTTAGAACAGTACAGCACAGTACAGGTCCTTCAGGCCTCGATGGTGTTGTGAGATAGCAGTGCAAACCAGTGAATCACCATGCCATAAACATTATTATTTTGTCTTTACGTGTTAAAACAAAAATGATGGATGGCAAGTCACACTGAGAATTTTTCACACATTCATCTCCAACCTCTCTGGTTTGTGAGAGTTACTGCACAGGAATGGCTATTTCTACACAGGCTGGGAGCAGTGAGGAGGGTGGGGTGAGGAAGAGGTAGAGGAAGGGAATCTCCAGTAAAACAGGTGGCACAGGAAGAGAGCAGGGAGTACATCATCTTGTTTAAGAATGAACTCAGGATTGGTATCAGAAGGAACTTAGTCACAAATAGGGATAGTCAACACCCCGAGAGTGGCTGTGGAGGCTGAGCGGCCAATTGAGCATTTATAAACTGAGTTGGATAGGCTTTTTTTGTTATGCTTAGGTGTTAAGGATTACCTTGAGCTAAGATGCAGCAATGATTTAATTGGATGGAGGGATTGGTTCAAGGGGCTGAGTGGCCTTTAATTCTTTCCTATGTTTCCAGGGAACAGATGGGGAGGGGAAGATAAAATAGTTAAACTATTTGAGCAGGAGCTATACAATGTGCATAGATATTCTAAATAGTTTGGAATAAAAGCACAATAGTGAGAACACTGGAACAAATGCTGAGATTGCTGGAGAAACTCAGCAGGTCTGGCAGCATCTGTGGAGAGAAAAACAGAGTTAGCATTTTGTGTCTGTTATGACGCTTCTTAAGACTCACACCAGACTTGAAAAGTTCAGACCTGCTGATTTTTTCCAGCGTTCTCTGTGTTTGTTTCTAAAACCATAGTTTTGGTTACCACATGCTGTTTGAGAGCTGAGCATCGATGTGTTAAAGGAAGTTAATTATATAGCAGGTGTGGAAGTGAGTCCAATTTTCACCTCCTACAGTGCTCACTGACAAAAGGGGCCAAACCCTTTGTAAATTTAGTGAAGCATCTTTTGTGTACATTGAAAAACATTAACAGAGAATTACAATTAGTTAAAAGGAAGTACAGTGTAAGTAGTTACTTGCCTTCTGTCATCAATAGATTGTTACTGAGAAACTAAGAAATTAGTTTTTTGATGACAGTAGTATAAGCCAAACCTCAGGAATGTGTGATATTCCTGTGTTCATTATTTAATAAAGGTATTTAGGTTAAAATAGTAAGCAGAAAAATGCCATATGGATGAGGTAAGTATCAGTTTATTGGTGCTGTTCCTTGCAGCCACACCTGTAGGAGATCCACTGTAATGGGATGGCACATTTGCCCATCTTTCACAGTACTCACACATTGACTGTAGCTCATTGGTAACTGCCCAGTGACATTCTTCATCCAACTGTGCCCTTTTGCTGACCTCTTTCAGCTGCTCTTCACTTTGCCCCCTAGAAGAGAACTCTGCAGCTATGAACAGGTGGCTGCATTGTCTAAAATGTTGTCAAGCTTCTCCAAGAATCTTGACCCCCATCCAAGTCAATGCAATCCACCTTATTGGCACCATTTCCACAAACATCCACTAACTCCGTCACTGACACTCAGTAGCAGCAGTGTGTACCACCTACGGACTCCGGACCACCTTTAAACCAGCAGAGTTCGGTACCGAACAGGACAAACAGTACAGACTACAGATTCAAAAACACCAGCAACAGTTGTCCTTCAAGATCCTCCGCTCCACACTTGCAGCAATGCGCCGGCACCTAACCTCTCTACAGTCTGCCCTGCCTCAGCTGAGGGCCACACTCTCTCAGAATTGCAAAGGACCCACTCGGTACTACATCCTCAGGAGAATTCATAGTCTTAACAAACAGTATTTCAATTCCATCTCAAACATCAAAAACTGTAAGTACAACAAACTTTTATCTACCCACCTCCATAACCAGCGCTCCTCAAACATTCCAGAAGATTCCCCTGGCCTCGGAAACGCCATTAGCCATGCGGCTGATGCAGCTACCACCCCCACGCTGATTGATGACCTCACGTCCGCCCCCATCATGGCCACTCCCACAGCCACTTCCGGCCCTCACATCATCGCCGATGCCACACGCTCAGTGACTTCCGCCACCCCTACTGCCGTGTCTGCCACCACTTCCGCCCCCACCAGCGCCACTCACCTGCAATCTGCTGACACGCCCCCCCCCCCACAGACCCCACTGTCACTATCCCCACCCCCCAGAACCCCGAGGGGAACACTACCCCTGCTCATGCCTCCACCCCCATTCCCCCCACCATCACACCCACTCCAGGTACTGGCTCCGACCCCAATCCCAGCACCACACCCACACCAGATCCCAGCTCCAAGCCCTGCCGAGTTTTCACCATCCCTCCAGACCTCCCACTCACTGAGGAGGAACGATCAGTCCTCAGCAAAGGACTCACCTTCATCCCCCTCCGTCCACGCATCAATGAATTTAATACACGCCGTGACATCGAACACTTCTTCCATCGCCTCCACCTCCGAGCTTACTTTCACAATCAGGACTCCTGCCCACCTTCCGAGGACCCCTTCGCCCACCTCCAACACACTGCATCCACCTGGACACCCCGCACTGACCTATTACCTGCCCTCGACCTCTTCATTTCCAACTGCCGTCGGGACATTAACCGCCTCAACCTGTCGATCCCCCTACCCCACTCCAACCTTTCACCCTCACAACACGCAGCCCTCCAATCCCTCTACTCTAATCCCAACCTTACCATTAAGCCAGCGGATAAAGGGGGCGCAGTGATAGTCTGGTGCACTGACCTCTACACCGCTGAAGCCAAACTCCAACTCGAGGACACCTCTTCCTACTGCCCCCTCGACCATGACCTCACCCCCCCCCCCATCACCAAACCATCATCTCCCAGACCATTCAGAACCTCATCACCTCAGGAGATCTCCCACCCACAGCTTCCAACCTCATAGTCCGGGAACCCCGCACTGCCCAGTTCTACCTCCTTCCCAAGATCCACAAGCCTGACCACCCTGGCCGACCCATTGTGTCAGCATGCTCCTGCCCCACTGAACTCATCTCTACCTACCTCGACACTGTCCTATCCCCCCTAGTCCAGGAACTCCCCACATACGTTCGAGACACCACCCACGCCCTCCACCTCCTCCAAGACTTCCGTTTCCCCGGCCCCCAACGCCTCATCTTCACCATGGATATCCAATCCCTCTACACCTCCATCCGCCATGACCAGGGCCTCCAAGCCCTCCGTTTTTTCCTCTCCTGACGTCCCCAACAGTACCCTTCCACCGACACTCTGATTCGTTTGGCCGAACTGGTCCTCACCCTTAACAATTTCTCCTTTGAATCCTCCCACTTCCTCCAGACCAAACGGGTAGCCATGGGCACATGTATGGGCCCCAGCTATGCCTGTCTCTTTGTTGGCTACGTAGAGCAGTTGATCTTCCGTAATTACACCGGCACCACTCCCCACCTCTTCCTCCGCTACATTGATGACTGCATTGGCGCCACCTCGTGCTCCCGCGAGGAGGTTGAGCAATTCATCAACTTCACCAACACATTCCACCCTGACCTTAAATTTACCTGGACCATCTCTGACACCTCCCTCCCCTTCCTGGACCTCTCCATCTCCATTAATGATGACCGACTTGACACTGACATTTTTTACAAACCCACCGACTCCCACAGCTACCTGGATTACACCTCTTCCCATCCTATCTCTTGCAAAAATGCCATCCCATATTCCCAATTCCTCCGGCTCCACCGTATCTGCTCCCAGGAGGATTAGTTCTACCATAGAACACACCAGATGGCCTCCTTCTTTAGAGACCGCAATTTCCCTTCCCACGTGGTTAAAGATGCCCTCCAATGCAAATCGTCCAAATCCCGCACCTCCGCCCTCAGACCCCACCCCTCCAACCGTAACAAGGACAGAACGCCCCTGGTGCTCACCTTCCACCCTACAAACCTCCGCATAAACCAAATCATCCGCCGACATTTCCGCCACCTCCAAAAAGACCCCACCACCAGGGATATATTTCCCTCCCCACCCCTTTCCGCCTTCCGCAAAGACCGTTCCCTCCGTGACTACCTGGTCAGATCCACGCCCCCTTATGATCCACCCTCCCATCCTGGCACTTTCCCCTGCCACCGCAGGAACTGTAAAACCTGTGCCCACACTTCTTCCCTCACCTCTATCCAAGGCCCTAAAGGAGCCTTCCACATCTATCAAAGTTTTACCTGCACATCCACCAATATCATTTATTGTATCCGTTGCTCCTGATGCGGTCTCCTCTACATTGGGGAGACTGGGCGCCTCCTAGCAGAGCGCTTTAGGAAACATCTCCGAGACACCCGCACCAATCAACCAAACCGCCCCGTGGCTCAACATTTCAACTCCCCCTCCCACTCTGCCGAGGACATGGAGGTCCTGGGCCTCCTTCACCGCCGCTCCCTCACCACCAGACGCCTGGAGGAAGAACGCCTCATCGTCCGCCTCGGAACACTTCAACCCCAGGGCATCAATGTGGACTTCAACAGTTTCCTCATTTCCCCTTCCCCCACCTCATCCTAGTTTCAAACTTCCAGCTCCGCACTGTCCCCTTGACTTGTCTGGACTTGTCCGACCTGCCTATCTCCTTTTCCACCTATCCACTCCACCCTCTCCTCCCTGACCTATCACCTTCGTCTCCTCCCCCACTCACCCATTGTACTCTATGCTACTCTCTCCCCACCCCCACCCTCCCCTAGCTTATCTCTCCACGCTTCAGGCTCTCTGCCTTTATTCCTGATGAAGAGCTTTTGCCCGAAACATCGATTTCGCTGCTCGTTGGATGCTGCCTGAATTGCTGTGCTCTTCCAGCACCACTGATCCAAAATCTGGTTTCCAGCATCTGCAGTTATTGTTTTTACCACCTACAGGATGCACTGCAGAAATTCACCAAAGATCCGCGGACATCACCTTCCACAACCAAGCCCATCTGGAAGGACAAAGGCAGCAGATACATGGGAATATCACCATCTGCAATTTCCCCTCCAAGCCATTGACCATCTTGACTTCGAAATTTATCTCTGTTCCTTTAGTATTGGTGAGTTAAAATCCTGGAACTGCCTCCCCAACAGCATTGTGGATTAATCTACAACACACGGGCTGCAGTGGTTTAAAAAGGCAATTCACCACCACCTTCTCAGGACCAACAAGGGATGGGCAATTACTCTGGCCCAGCGATTGACACCCATATCCCATAAGTAAATATAAAAATATGAAATACTGACATTTTCTTTTCTTTTTGAGTTTTGGTGGCTCTTGCAACTTCTAGTACCTCTTCATTTGTTTGAATGGTCATTATATTCAATTTCAAGCATACATTATTGTATCTACATTTCAAAGGCCTCCATTTTGACTATTATCTAAGGGTTCACTACTATCACCAATAATCATTATAGCCTCAGCACCACTGTATAAATGAATAAAGCTGATTGCGTTACAACAATGTGTGAAAATATAGAGCTGATCCATAGAGCTAATCCAAAGGGATTTTCATAAAAATCAATTCCAGGCTGGACACTGGTGGAGATATCAAAATGGAGAAGTTTTCAGCTATTCATTCTTATGATATGGATATTGCTGGTGAGGCTGACATTTTTTACTGGGAAGAGGCGTGATTCACTACTGGGACAATTCAGCAATCTATGAAGAACCACCGCCATTTAATGTGGGACTCGGTCATACCAGGAAAGATGGCAGGCAAATGCTAATCAACTAGTTTTTATGACAACACAGCAGGGTCATGAGCACACTCATTGATTTCAGCTGTTAATTTCAAGATTTTCTCAAATTGATTTTGTATCCTCAAGCTGCCACCGTGGAATTTAAACTCATGTTACTAGGTAATATATGTAAACACGAGACAACCAATCTCTGTTTTATTCATGGTCGTCATTTCTTAAATACACATGCTGGAACATTGTTTATGCACAGTGAACAAGAACATAACATTTCTCTTTTGTTGGATAGTTTTTTTAGTACTCTTTAATTTCACACGTGAAAAACTGGCAAAGTTTTCAACTTTACTGATGTTGATGAACCTAGCACCACCACAACAACAACTGGAGAAAAGGAAGAAAGTCAAAGGGGAAGAAAAGAGTCAGTGATTGTCCTTAAAACCTTACAAAACTCACAGACATTGAATACTGAGGCATTCCAAACTAAAACATGCTGCATCTACATAAATATGTCTTACTGTGCCATTCAGTCCACTGGTTGTTTACTGACTCTTTTGATAAGTAATAAGTCAACAGAATCAGGCCATCTGGCCCAACATCGACCTCCCAAAAAATAATCGGCCCAGACCCATTCCCCTACATTTACCCCTCATTAATGCACCTAATCCATACATCCCTGAACACAACGGGCAATTTTAGTATGGCCAAATTTGCCTAATCTACATGTCTTTGGATGGTGGGAGGAAACCAACTCAGACACAGGGAGAATGTGCAAACTTTTCACAGACAGTTGTCCAAGGCTGGGATTGAACCTGGGTCCCTGGCACTGTGAGACAGCAGTGCCAACCACTAGGCTACCGTGTCACCCAATTTAGTTAGTCTTAATATGCCACGCAGTCTCCCATATCGTTGCAAACATTTCTCCTTCAGGTATTTACCCAATTCCCTACTGAATGCTTCAATTAAATCTGTATTGACCACTATATCAGACACTTAATTCCAAACCCGAACCAATTGTGGACAAATTGAATTTACCTCATCTCACCTCTGCTCATTCTGCCAATTGCCTTATACCTGTGACTTTTCTTATTTATCCTACTGAAAATAGTTTCTCTTCATTTACTTTCCCTGAACACTTCACGATTTCCAGTCTCTGATGGGATTGTCTTCCTGTGTCAGCACTGACTATCTTAGTTCACATTCCTTCACTGGACAGTACCAGTCACGTAGGAGAAAGCTTACATGAGTTGGCAGGTAGATGTCATAAACTGTCCCTGAGTCAAGGTCAATGGCATGAAAACCCGAAGTGGATCCGTAGATTGCCTTTAACCTCTGACCTTCTTCAATTGTGAGGTCCACTGACAGTGGCTTGTGAGCGAGAGATGTAAAGGACTGCAAAGGAAGAGATAATTGAAGTATAGTTAGTCACCGAATACTTCAGTTTTTCTGCAATTCAGCAAGAAATCTCGATAAAATTAACAATTAACTATTCAAGAAGGGAGCCAGGGGTAAATTGAAGTTTTCGAAGAGGTGATCCAGTGAGTAGATGAGGGCTTTTGATGCAGTCTATTTGGACTTTGGCAAGGCTTCTGATAAGGTCCCACGTAGGAGATGGATAACAAAGAGAGCCAAGGAATCCTTGAGATCCAAGGAAATTTGGCAAATCAAATTGACAGTTGGCTGAGTGACAAGAAGCAGAGCGTGCTGATTACTGAGGTGATTCCAAATGGGAATCTGTGTCCAGTGGGGTCCCACGGGGGTCAGTGTTGGGATCTTTGCTGGTTGTGTTTTATGTAAGTGATTTGGACTTTAATATAGGAGGTCTGGTCAGTAAGTTTGCAGTAAGTTAAATGTGCAGTAAATAGTGAGGGAGATTGCATTAGACTACAGGAGGATACAGAGGGGCCAAGCAAATGGACTGATCAATGGCAAATGGAAATAAAGGTGGCTAAATGTGAGGTGATGTGCTTGGGCAGGACAAACAAGGGAAAAAAATACACAATGAATGGTTGGAGCCTGGGAAATACCAAGGATCAGAGGGACCTTGATGGTCTTGTACACTGGTCCCTTAAAGTATCAGCACAGGTGGATAAAGTGGTTAAGAATGCATATGGTATACTTGCCTTTATTAGGCTGAAGTTTAGATTACATTACATTACAGTGTGGAAACAGGCCCTTCGGCCCAACAAGTCCACACCGACCTGCCGAAGCGCAACCCATCCATACCCCTACATTTACCTAACACTACGGGCAATTTAGCATGGCCAATTCACCTAACCTGCACATCTTTAGACTGTGGGAGGAAACCGGAGTACCCGGAGGAAACCCACGCAGTCACGGGGAGAACATGCAAACTCACACAGTCAGTTGCCTGAGGCGGGAATTGAATCCAGGTCTCTGGCGCTGTGAGGCAGCAGTGCTAACCACTGTGCCACCGTGCCGCCCACAAAGCATACAGTCTAAGAGCAGGGAGGCTATGCAGAAACTGTTTCAAAAAATTTGTTTAGGCCACAGCTAAAGTATTGTGTGCAGTTCTGGAATCTACAATATTGAAGGGATGCGATAGCACTGGAGAGAGTGCAGAGGAGATGCGTAAGATGTATAAAACTATGTGAAACATAGATAGGATAGACAGGAAGAAAGTTTTCCCCTGATGGTGGGATCAGAGTCCACATCTAAATGCTTCTTAACTGTTATAAGGGTTTCTGCCACTACCACCTTCACAGGCAGAGAGTTCCAGATTCCTACCAGCCTTTTTCTTTACATCTCCACTAATCCTTTTGCCCCTTACCTTAAATCTATGCCCTTTGGTCACTGATACCTCCAATTATTTCCTTTCTCAATTTGCTCTGCTCTAAGGAACACAACCCCAGTCTATCCAATCTGTCTTCAGCATTGAAACTCTATCGCCCAGAAGCATCCTGGTAAATTTACTCTGCACCACCCTCTCCAATGCCAATTCTGTAATAAAAGCAAATTACTGCAGATGCTGGAATCTGAAACCAAAAAAGAGAAAATGCTGGAAAATCTCAGCAAGTCTGGCAGCATCTGTAAGGAGAGAGAAGAGCAGAAGTTTCTAGTCTAACTGACCCTTTGTCAAAGTTAAAAAAAGGAGAAATAGGGTGGTATTTATACGAGGCTGATAGATGGTGAGTCATGGCTCCAGAAGCAAAGGTAGCAATAAAGAGGTGATAATGACAGTGCATAGAGAGATTATGGGGAGATTAGGAGCTGTGAATGACCAAGGCTGAAGCCAGTGCTATGTGACAAAATATGTGGGGGATGGGTGAAGCAGAGGCAAAGTGGAAAACAGGGGAGAATTGTAGCAAAGGGGGAAGAGGAGAGGAAAAAGGTGATGAGAGAGTGGGGAGTAAGAGAAAGAGAGACAATCAAGTAATTTTATTTTATTTATCCCTTTTTAAATATTTTTTTCACTGTTCTGTACCTCTTATTTCTTATTAAGAAGGGCTTATGCCCGAAACATCGATTCTCCTGTTCCTTTGATTGCTGCCTGACCTGCTGCGCTTTTCCAGCAACACTCTTTCTCTTATCTATACCTACAACATTACTGGGACAATCGATGGGATGGGTGCATCTTGATTTTCTAATTGTATTACCACGTCAGATTATAAATTATCGCTGACATTTTGCATACATTTGTTCCCAGTCTGTTGTTGTGCTTTTCCCACCTTCCATAAACTGGAGAGCATCTAAAATTTTGTTGCTTGTACCTTGACTTGCTGCAAGACCTTTTTGCCATTCATTGCGGTGCTCGCTGACTTACATTGGCATCCACATCAGCAATGCCTCAGTTTTAAAACTGCTATCCATGTTTGAACCATCTTCATGGTCTCACCCCTCCCTAGCTTTGAGAAGTCCTCCAGTCTGACAGCTTTCTGAGATCTCTGCTACTCCAGGTCTGCACTCTTGACCATCCTTGACTTTATTCATCTCCAATGTTGCAGGCTAAGCTCATGAATTCCTTCTCTAATCCTCTCTGTCTCTCGACGAGGCTTTCCTCTTTAAAGATGTTCCTGAAAACCTACTGCTTTGACTGAACTTTTAGCCACCTGTCTGATATGATACATGGCTCATTGTAAAATTTCCTTTAGTATAACTGTATTGATTGTAACAAGGTCAGCCAGATGGCCTCATAGAATATGTGTTCCCTGATTGGGGCTGGTCCAATCAGGGAGTCCTGGCTGACAGATAAAAAGTGGAGTGCCAGAGATTCAAACACTCTGGGTGCTGATTCTGATGAGGCTCTGCCGGAGTCAAAGGCTTTCCACGTGTAAATAAAAGGTGACTTGGAGACAGGATACCGGCCTCTGTGGAGTTATTTCAATAACAGAGAGTAGGAGCAAGAGTAGGCCATTCAGTCCTTTGATCCCACTCTGTCATTCAATATGATCATGGTTGATCCCAGAGTAAGTAATGTGGAGGCTATCCAAAGATTCCGTTAACACAACTCTCTATGAAAAATAAATCACTGGCAATTTCTTTTTCATCCAACTCAATGTCCAGTTCCCACTTTTGCCTCATACGCTTTGGTCTCTTTAAGCTTAAGTACTTTATCTAATGCCTTCTTGAAAACATTCAATGCTATGGTGCTATAAAAATGCAAATTATGATTACTGCTGTTGTTGCACTTAATATGAAGTCATTTTGACCATGAGGATCAGGCAGCAAACGCTTTGAGTACAGCAGTTAGGGTTACATCGATTTTCAGAGATTTTGTCACATAAACTGAAGTGTTTCAAGAAAATTAAAAAAGAAAATGCATTAGTTTTAAAATGCCTTTGATTGGTTGTCTTCACAGCAGGACTTCTGGTCCAGGTCAATTCCCACCCACCCAGTGGTATGGTATATAATGTGTTCAAATATGTTATATAGCTATATGAGATTAATTCTTAATTCCTGGAACTAGCAAAAACCAACAGGAGTGGAGATAGGGCTGTAACATTGTAGTTCCAATCTCCTCTTCTTGTATTAGATGGAGATAAAAACCTTTTGTCCATTCATAGGATTTTGCGTATAGCACACATTCAGCTGGAAGATTTTATTTACTGCAGCCATATCCTCAAAGGCATATCATGGAAGGTAATGAAGATGTGGGATGAAACTAAGTGGAAGAGAAGGTTCTGTGTGACAAAATCTCCAAGATTATTACAGGGGTACTGGATTATGGGGGTAAGGTGAAGGCAATGAAGCCTTTGATCAGCCGTGATCATATTGACCAATGGATCTTGACTCTGATCTCCAGCATCTGTAGTTTTCATTTTCTCCAGATTGAACAATGGGGCAGGCTGAATGGGCTGAATGGCCTACTCCTGCTTCTTTGTTTGTTATATGTGTAACCAGAATTGGAAGTGCTAGCTGCCCAAATTCAGAGCTAATGATGCTCCATCCCAATGGAAATGACTCCATACTATGTGAAACAAAACTAATAACAACTTGCATTTACACAGCAACCTTTCACACAGAACAGTTTATAGGAGCCTTGCCAAAAAAGAAAATCTGACACCAACCCACTGAAGGAGATGGCAGGACTCCAGGTGGCCAAAAACCCGATCAAAGTGGCAGGCTTTGAGGAACATCTTTCAAAGAGGGAAGATGTGTAGGGAGACTGAGAGGTTTAGCAAAGGAATTCATGAACTTGGGAAACAATATATCTGCTCCCCCACAGGAAATACTTGAACTCGGGTTTGCTTCCTTACAGACATAAATCTTTATTATGGGCTGTAAGCAACCAGCAATGATCTTACTGAACAGGTTCAAGGAGTTAAATGGTATACCCATATATTCCTTTTGTTACCAAGTTGTTACAGGTTAAGAGATGTCCTACATTACTGAGCAGTTTGATCTGAGCAAAGGAAAAGCAGGTTATCATTTTGATCTGTGCTCAATGTCTGGAATAATCCAGCTCTGGTGAAAGGACTGCTAATGAAACACTAATTTATCTTTTCCATCTCATAGATCTTTTCTCCATACTGATTGACCTATGTGCTTCCAGTGTTTCCTGACTTAATTACATAATTTATATTTTCAATTGCATTCACTTCAAAGTGGTTGAAGAAAATCTTCCTGGCCATGTTGAAGTCTTTATCAAGAGATTTGGACTTAGAGATAAGACACATTTGTTTTAATGCTATTTTTATACAAACTTAGATGAATACAGTTATTGCATTAAACACTTAAATGTCATTGCTGTATTTATGTTCTGTTCCACTTCTCAGCAGTCCAATGTCATGGTTAACCTAAATAAATCAGAGAACTAATTGACTCAAAGTGGGACATTTCTAAACCAATATATTCCAGGATCCTTGACAGCTAAAAATGTAACACTAAGGGACCAAAGTGAGCAGAGTGCTTAATAAGTAGGTCATGAATATATGACATGGGAGAATATAACTAGGGTGGCTTTTATACAGAAACTGTGCTGCATGTTTAAAAGGTTTCACTGCTGTTGCAATTTTGTTTTATTAAAATAAACCCTGAATTACTTCCATGCATCTGTGTTCACTGGCTCAGGTCGCAATCTGCATATATAACAGACGCTGGCTCCCCAGGCACATTCACTATGAGGAAGACTAGGGGAAACAGAAGCTGATCATTTCAGGTACATAATCATCACTGACATGCATTCCTGTGTTTATCATCACTCACTCTCGGGTAGCTGTTCCTGAGGTGTGTCATTGTATCACTGAGCAGGCTGACTGGAAAATATTTCGGCTCCCTCTCAAGTTTTATTGGCCAATTGATCCAGACAATGTCTGTTCTGCTGTTGCCTGGTGGAAGCTAAGTAGTTGACAACTCCCAGACCTACATTATTGCTTTGCTGAGTGAGTCATTGGGACACTGAGACGAGTGACTTGCTGTAACCGGTTTTGATTCATGTGCGGTGATTCGTGAGCATGAATCTGCAGTTTACTTTGTTCTGATGTAGTTTTGTTAAGCTAATGCACTCATGTTAACCCATCAGCTGCTGAACTCCTTTGAAAATTGGCCTAGTCAATCCTTCACAACTGCATCAGCTGGGACTAGTTCCTTAATGAATTGTCTTACCTTGAATGCCATAAACTTGTGGTACGGTTTTGGAGCCCATGCGTAGACTTCAACAGAATTCTTCAGAGCAATCACCAGGAATTTTATTCTTTCATACTTAACTGTTAACAAAGGACCAAACAGCTTAATGTAGTGCTAAGCCATTCTGGAGTCAGTATTGTTCGATACCTCAAAATACTATAGATAAACAGATCACAAAATTATTGTTATCGATATTCAGAAACAATTTAATCACGCTGCCCAGATCTAAGCTGCCCTTGTACTCAAGCAGTTCATTATTCAATAAAAGCAAACCATTGTGGCTGCTGGAAATCTGAAACAAACACAGAGAATGCTGGAGAAACTCAGCAGGTCTGTCAGTATCTGTGGAGAGAGAGAGAGAAACAGAGTTCATAGAATCCCTACATTGTGGAAACAGGCCCTTCGACCCAACAAGTCCACACTAACCCTCCGAAGAGTAACCCACCCAGGACCATTTCCCTACCCTATTATCCTATATTTACTCCTGACTAAGGCACCTAACCTACACATCCCCGAACATTATGGGCAACTTAGCATGGCCAATGCACCCGTGCACATCTTTGGATTGTGGGAGGAAACCGGAGCACCCGGAGGAAACCCACGCAGGCACGGGGAGAATGAGCAAACGCCTGAAGCTGGCGTCCCTGGCACTGTGAGGCAGCAATGTTAACCACTGAGCCACTGCGTTGCCCCCCAAATTAACCTTTTGAGTCTAGTATGACTCTGGACTTGAAACATTAACTCTATTTCTCTCTCCACAAGTGTTTCCAGACCTGCTGAGTGTCTTTGCTATGAGGTACTTATTTAATGAGCCTGTCAATTCAACCGTGTTCCCTGGCAAATCTCTGTCTCAGGCTTGCTGCAGTGCTCCAGCGAAGCCCAGCATAACCTGAAAGAACAGCACATCATTTTCCGCTCGAACTCAATGTTCAATAATTTTAGGGCTTCAGCATCTTCTTCCATGTCCTTACGTGAATCCTTACATAGCAGGCGTGAACATCACATGGGCTGGACATCATGTGCGCTGCTGCAACACCCAACCCATTGTCAGCCACTAATGGTCCTCAATAGCTGCTTTTCTTTCTCCCTGGCTCAACATTATCCATTCCTTTGTCTGCCTCAGTGCTGTTTTCTCTCTCTCTCTCTCTCTCTCTCTCTGGGCTCTATTGTTTAGTCCCTCCCCTCCACACCCCTATTTTCAGTACATATACCAACCTTTTCCTTGCTATCATCAGTTCTAAAGAAGGGACACTGGGCCTGAAATATTCACTCTGTTTTCTCTCCACAGATGAATGCCATACCAATGTTGAGTTTCTGCAGCTTTCTCTGTTTTTAATTCATTTGCTCAATGACACTTCATTGGAATTCAGCTTTTTTTGGGAATTCATGCTCAGCACACCTGTGGTCAATGCTGCAGCCAGTCACTAAACTAATTTCTCAAACAGGATTCAGGCAAGTACCATGCCAGACAGTTTCTGCACTTTGAAAATGCACTGATGAGCTCGCCCTATCCAACAGGGTAGGTGGTATATTCCCAAAGTAGAAGGAATGTTTCATATTGAATTGTTCAGATTTCTAAGCCATTATTAGTGAACTCACTGCTGCATACACCATAAGACCAGAGACATAGGAGCAACCATTCGATCATGGCTGTTATGTTTTCAGCCGCATTTTCCTGCCTCCACATTACAAACCTCGATCCCCTGACAAATTAAGAACCTATCTACCTCTGTCTTAAATACACTTAATGACTTGTGTTCCACAGCCCTCTGCGGCAATGAGTTCCACAGATTCACCACCTTCTGGCTGAAGAATGTCCTCCTCAAATCTATAGAGCTACAGAGTCATCCAGCATGGAAATAAACCCTTCAGTCCAACTAATCCATGCTGACCATGGTCCCAAACTAAACTAGTCCCATTTGCCTAAGTTTGGCCCATATCCTTCTGAACCATTCCTAAACTTGTCCATATGTCTTTTAAATGTTGTAATTGTGCCTGCATTCACCACTTCCTCTGGTAATTCATTCACATAACGAGCCAACCTTTGTGTAAAAAGTCACCCCCATGACCTTTTTAAACTTTTCTCTCTCACCTTAAAAATATTTCCCCTAGTTTTGAACTCAGGAAAAGACCCTTGATAGTGGCCTTATCTATGCCCCTCATGATTCTCTAAGCCTCTAGAAGGTCAACCCCCTCCCAACCTCCTACACTCCAGTGAAAAATATCCAGCCTACTGAACTACATTTATAACTCAAACTTTTCATTCCCAGCAACATCCTGGTAAATCTTTTCTGAACCCTCTCTAATTTAATAATATCCTTCCCAGAGCAGGGTGACCAAAACTGCACACCATACCGCAGAAGAGGCCTCACCAATAACCTCAACATGACGTCCTGTTCTAAACTCCTAAGCTACCATTAATTGTATATATGTCCTGTCCTTGTTTGTTTTACCAAAATGCAATACCTCGCATTTATCCAAATTAAACTCAATCTGCTATTCCTCAGCCTAATGACCCAACTGATCAAGATCGCTTTGTAATCTTCACTGTCCACTATACCATCAATTTTGGTGTCATCCCTTCACTTTGAAGCTGAGCCTTTAGGTCCTCGTCTCTCCCACTACTGGAAACATCTTCACTCCCTCCATTCTATCCAGGCCTCTCACTTCAATCAGATACTCCTTATCCTTCTAAACAACATTGGATATAGACCCAGAGTCCTCAACTGCTCCTCATATGACAAGCCCTTCATCCCAGAGATCGTTCTTGTAAACCCCCTCTGGACCCTTCCTATGCCAGCACATCCTTCCTCAGATATGTGGCCCAAAACTGCTCACAGTATTCCAAATGCGATCTGACCAGAGCCTGATACAGCCTCAGCAGTATATCTCTGCTGTTATATTCTTGGCCTCTTGAAATGCATTTGGCTTTGGATCAGAATCGTGCGGCACCAAAGATAACCAAGTGAGTCCAATGTGCCTGTGCCAGCTCTTAGAAAGAGATACAAATCTAACCTGAATGGCAAAGGTGACATGAAGGAAAACTCATTTGCCAAGTGAGTTTGCTATGATTCAGAATTCATGATCTTATCGGCAAACTCAACTGTGGGAATTTGAATAATCACTTGAAGGAAAATGTTGCAGGCCTGGAGGTGGGGCCTGGCACCGATTGAATAGCTTTCCTAGTGAGCTAGTGTGATGAGGAAACCACCCTACGTCAGGGCTGTAACTGTTCAGGCTACTCCCACCAACCTAGGTCTCTCTCAGAGCCCTGAAGAAGATTCTTTTGGAAGTGTATAGCCAGCTCCCCTTCGAAAATTGCTTGTGAATCTGTTTCTGTCATCTGCTCGAGCAGTACCATCAAGAGTAACGTGTGGTATTAAAAGTGCTCTTGAAATAATTTTCCCATCATTGTACCATTAAAGCCAGTGTGGTGAATACCAGAGTGCAAACCAGAGAGTATTAAAATGTAGTGATGAGGTAAACTGCTTTTTCACAGCAGAGACACAACTAGTGCTAGTTTAACTTGAGGGTCATCATGCCTTGGGTGAGGGGAGATGTTGAGGAGGTGGGATTCTTCATGGCAATCTCAGCCAGTGCAGGAATTGAACTCACACTGTTGGCATCACTCTGCATGACAAACCAGCTGACCAGCTAACTGACCCCTGTATGCAATGTTGTTCTTTGCATGAATTAAGCATGACAAAAGCAAAGCTTTTCATACTTTGAACCCATTTCTACCAGTCACAGCCAGCAATGGTTGTACAGAGGTCCACTTAGTACAATTTGTATTTCTGGATTTAGGATACACAGCATCACATCTCAAAAAGAGAAAATACAACAATCCTTTACAAAGACATTTTAGATCAGCCATGTTCTACTTTCCAAGAATGCAATACTTACCAACTTTATAGTGAACACAGCCTTCCAAATCTCCAACTGAGACCCAGCCGTGCTTTTTCTCTACTTCCGGATCATTGCGCAAAATCTTGTTTCTGAGCCATGACAGGTAGTAAACCCGCAATTTGTTCTTTTTCCCTGTGGGACAGAACATCACATCAATGAACACTTCAGCCCTGAGGCTGACCTGCATTTTACAAATGGAATGACAAGACACATACCAAAGGGGATTCCTCACTGAAGGACCAGTGCTTGTATATCGGAGGGGAAGTGCAGGCGAAGGGAAGTGACTGATTTCTTCCTGTGTGACAGAATGATGACCAAGGAAGGTCTACTGAGCATCTTTTGGATTTGTATTCTAAATACAAATCTCCAGAATTTCTTGTGAACTTGATCCTGTGTGTGACAACGATCATGAATCCAGACCTTTCAGAACCACGGTGGCGCAGTGGTTAGCACTGCTGCCTCGCAGCGCCAGAGACCCGGGTTCAATTCCCGCCTCAGGCGACTGACTGTGTGGAGTTTGCACGTTCTCCCCGTGTCTGCGTGGGTTTCCTCCGGGTGCTCCGGTTTCCTCCCACAGTCACAAACATGTGCAGGGCCAGGTGAATTGGCCATGCTAAATTGCCCGTAGTGTTAGGTAAGGGTAAATGTAGGGGTATGGGTGGGTTTCGCTTCGGCGGGTCGGAGTGGACTTGTTGGGCCGAAGGGCCTGTTTCCACACTGTAATGTAATCTAATTCAACCAGGAGTAAACAAAATCGGTTTGACGGCACGAGACAGAGGGTGGTGGTAGAAGGTTGTTTCTCGGACTGGAGGCCTGTGACCAGCGGTGGTCAACAGGGACTAGGGCTGTGTCCACTTTAGTTTGTAATTTATACCAATGATTTGGGTAAGAATTTAAGGAAGTATAGTTGATAAGTTTGCAGATGACACAAAAATTGGTGTTATAGTCGACAATGAAGGTTATCTAAGATTACAAAGACCTCATGATTAGTTGGGCCAATGGGCTGAAAAGTGGCAGATGGAGTTTAATTTGTATAAATGCAAGGTATTGCATTTTGGTACAACAAACAAGGGCAGGACCTATACAGTTAATGGTAGAGCCCTGGGCAGTATTGTTGAACAGAGAGATCTAGGGATCTAGGTACATGATTTTTTGAAAGTTGCATCACAAATAGACAGGGTGGTTAAGAAGGCATTTAGCATGCTTGCCTTCATTGCTCAGACCTGTGAGTATAGTAGAAAGTGAGGACTGCAGATGCTGGAGATCAGAGCCAAAAAATGTGTTGCTGGAAAAGCGCAGCAGGTCAGGCAGCATCCAAGGAGCAGGAGAATCGATGTTTCGGACATAAGCCCTTCTTCATTCCTGGAGCATAGGGTGTTGAGGGGTGACGTTAAAGAGGCTTATAAAATCTTTTTTACACAGAAGGTGATTCTTATGTGGAATGAACTACCTGAGGAAGTGGTAGGTGCAGATACAATTACAGCATTGAAAAGATGTTTGGACAGGTACATGAATAGGAAAAGTTTAGAGGGATATGGACCAAATGTAGGTAAATGGGACTAGTTTAGTTTGGGAAACCTGGTCGGCATGGATGAGTTGGACCAAAGGGTCTGCTTCTGAGCTCTATTACAGGAAATTGAGACACAAATGGAGCAATTTATGTGGCATGGTGAACTGAGTGTATCAGTTCACTTGGGGAGTCCACGTCAGTGTAACAGCTCCCATTTTCACATAAAAATTGTTGTCTGGGGCTATGAAGAGGCTTCCATGTTCTTTCCATCACATGGCTCATCAGGAACATCTCCCACTCTTGCAACTTGTATGCTGGAAGGATTAGGAAAGGATGCTCAATACACGTTCCTTGACTAGCAAGTGCTTGAGTGGGACTTCAACCTGGAGTTTGTGGCTCTGAAGCAGGGATGCTAATCCGTTGTCATCAAACCTCACAGTGACAGTGCTGAGTGAATCATACCAAAGGGTAAACACAGCGGATGGTAAAGTAAACAGAGATAAGGCGTCCACTTAGTTGAAAGCAAATGAATGGATCTATCTATTGAGTATTGTAAATGATTGACCAACAATTTTAGTGCATTGCACAGGCAAACAGCATAAATCAGCATCCAATCCTGTACTCTCAGGTTTCAATATTATTTTGGTCTGTAATTTGATGGTGTCAGGACCAGAGACAATATCCAACCAAATAAAAACTAGTATTCACATTTACCTAGTAAAACTGCTCTGCAATTACTAAAATTGTGACCTTGCTGTTCTGTATTTGGCAGTGTGGGTGGCAGAGTAGCTCAGCGGTTAACACTGCTGCCTTTACAGTGCAGGGAGATCCAGGTTCGATTCCAGACTTGGGTGGCTATCGGTGTGGAGTTTGCATGTTTCCCCGTTTCTGCCGGATGCTCACAGCTTTGCTCCCATGGTCCAAAGATGTGTGGGTTCAGTGGATTGGCCATGGGAAAGTGGGCAATGTGGGTGATATGGTTGGGGTCCAGGAGGGATGCTCTTCGGAGGGTGGGTTCAGACTCAATGATCCGAATGGCCTCATTCTGCACTGTCGGGATTCTATGATGTGAATTCAGTACTAGGTTGAGAGGCATCACCGAGGAGCACCTTGAGGGTGGATGTGTGAATACTCAACAATCATGGGCTACGTGGGAACCAATGACGGGTAAAAAAAAGGGGCGTGACCTCCAAAGCCTTTTAAAAACAGAAATGGCTGGAAAAACTCAGCAGGTCTGGCAGCATCTGTGGAGAGAGAAACAGAGTTGACATTTAGAGTCGACCGATGCTTCTTCAAAACCTTTTAATAACAATTCTGGTTTGAGTAATTAAATTGATTTGAAATGAATTGAATTTATTGTCAGGTGTACTGAGGCACAGTGAAAAGCTTTGTCTTGCGAGCCATACAGGCAGATCACAGTTAAGTAGCATGGATAGTAAATATTGGTAAACCCTAAATAACACGTAAATAATAGATATTAATATAGGTTTGAGAGAACTGCAAAACTCATTCTTATCTCAACTATCAGAATTGTATTCACTCGCAGGGATTTGGTTCATTATTGCTGTGTTATCACAGTAACTAGTAACTTCTACACAGTAAGACTGATTTCCAAATGGCTGCAAATACAATACAGAATAACCTCGGTTATTCGAGTATCAATTATCCGAATTTTGAATCATCCGAACAAGATCTTAAGGTCCCTGTACATACAAGTATGCTTTAATGAGTAATTAATTTCAAATATTTACTCAAGAGGTGACGTTAGAGTTAAATCTTCACTTTTTATAAAAACATTCTCCGATACTTATTCTCCTCGTGGACAAACAAGAACAACATGTGCAAGCCTGAGCTGTGCGCTCTAACAGCAGGATCAAGATCCCGTTGTAATCTGAGGTAACGTTCTTCACTTCCACTACACCTCTAGTTTGGTGTCATCTGCAAACTGACTAATTATACCACTTATGTTCACATCCAATTCATTTATATAAATGACGAAAAGTGGACCTAGCACCGATCCTTGTGGTACACCACTTGTCCACTGATAATTGAGGTTGTTCTTTAAATAGTCAAGTTGAATCTTGACCAGATGGGCCAATGGGCTGAGAAGTGGCAGATGGAGTTTAATTCAGATAAATGCGAGGCACTGCATTTTGGGAAAGCAAATCTTAGCAGGACTTATACACTTAATGGTAAGGTCCTAGGGAGTGTTGCTGAACAAAGAGACCTTGGAGTGCAGGTTCATAGCTCCTTGAAAGTAAAGTCGCAGGTAGATAGGACAGTGAAGAAGGCGTTTGATATGCTTTCTTTTATTGTTCAGAATATTGAGTACAGGAGTTGGGAGGTCATGTTGCAGCTGTACAGGACATTGGTTAAACCACTGTTGGAATACTGCATGCAATTCTGGTCTCCTTTTTATCAGAAGGATTTTCTGAAACTCAAAAGGGTTCAGAAAAGATTTACAAGGATGTTGCCAGGGTTTGGAGGATTTGAGCTATAGGGAGAGGTTGAATAGGCTGGGGCTGTTTTCCCTGGAGCGTTGGAGGCTGAGGGGTGATCTTATAGAGATTTAAAATCATGAGGGGCATGGATAGGGTAAATAGACAAAGTCTTTTCCCTGGTGTGGGGAGCCCAGAACTAGAGGGCATAGCTTTAGGTGAGAGGGGAAAAATATAAAAGAGACCTAAGTGGCAACATTTTCACACAGAGGTGGTACATGTATGGGATGTGATGGAGGCTGGTACAATTGCAACATTTAAGAGGCATTTGGATGGGTATATGAATAGGAAGGGATTGGAGGGATATGGGCTGGGTGCTGGCAGGTGAGACTAGATTGGGTTGGGATATCTGGTCAGCATGGATGGGTTGGACCAAATGGTCTGTTTCCATACTGTACATGGCTCTATGACAAAATAGGTAAAAACAATTACTGCAGATGCTGGAAACCAGATTCTGGATCAGTGGTGCTGGAAGAGCACAGCAATTCAGGCAGCATCCGAGGACAGGCAAAATCGACGTTTTGGGGAAAAGCCCTTCATCAGGAATAAAGGCAGAGAGCCTGAAGCGTGGAGAGATAAGCTAGAGGAGGGTGGGGGTGGGGAGAGAGTGGCATAGAGTACAATAGGTCAGTGGGGGAGGAGATGAAGGTGATAGGTCAGGGAGGAGAGGGTGGAGTGGATAGGTGGAAAAGGAGCTGGGCAGGTCGGACAAGTCCGGACAGGTCAAGGGGACAGTGCGGAGCTGCAAGTTTGAAACTAGGATGAGGTGGGGGAAGGGGAAATGAGGAAACTGTTGAAGTCCACATTGATGCCCTGGGGTTGAAGTGTTCCGAGGCGGAAGATGAGGCGTTCTTCCTCCAGGCGTCTGGTGGTGAGGGAGCGGCGGTGGAGGAGGCCCAGCACCTCCATGTCCTCGGCAGAGTGGGAGGGGAGTTGAAATGTTGAGCCACTGGGCGATTTGGTTGATTGGTGCGGGTGTCTCGGAGATGTTCCCTAAAGCGCTCTGCTAGGAGGCGCCCAGTCTCCCCAATGTAGAGGAGACCGCATCGGGAGCAACGGATACAATAGATGATATTAGTGGATGTGCAGGTAAAACTTTGATGGATGTGGAAAGCTCACCATGGATATCCAATCCCTCTACACCTCCATCCGCCATGACCAGGGCCTCCAAGCCCTCCGTTTTTTCCTCTCCAGACATTCCCAACAGTACCCCTCCACCGACACTCTCATTCGTTTGGCCGAACTGGTCCTCACCCTTAACAATTTCTCCTTTGAATCCTCCCACTTCCTCCAGACCAAAGGTGTAGCCATGGGCACACGTATGGGCCCCAGCTATGCCTGTCTCTTTGTTGGCTACGTAGAGCAGTTGATCTTCCGTAATTACACCGGCACCACTCCCCACCTCTTCCTCCGCTACATTGATGACTGCATTGGCGCCACCTCGTGCTCCCGCGAGGAGGTTGAGCAATTCATCAACTTCACCAACACATTCCACCCTGACCTTAAATTTACCTGGGCCATCTCTGACACCTCCCTCCCCTTCCCGGACCTCTCCATCTCCATCAGTGACAACCGACTTGACACTGACATCTTCTACAAACCCACCGACTCCCACAGCTACCTGGATTACACCTCTTCCCACCCTACCTCTTGCAAAAATGCCATCCCGTATTCCCAATTCCTCCGCCTCCGCCGTATCTGCTCCCAGGAGGAGCGGTTCCACCATAGAACACACCAGATGGCCTCCTTCTTTAGAGACCGCAATTTCCCTTCCCACGTGGTTAAAGATGCCCTCCAACGCATCTGATCCACATCCCGCACCTCCGCCCTCAGACCCAACCCCTCCAACCACAACAAGGACAGAACGCCCCTGGTGCTCACCTTCCATCCTACCAACCTTCGCATAAACCAAATCATCCGCCGACATTTCCGCCACCTCCAAACAGACCCCACCACCAGGGATATATTTCCCTCCCCACCCCTCTCCGCCTTCCGCAAAGACCGTTCCCTCCGTGACTACCTGGTCAGGTCCACGCCCCCCTACGACCCACCCTCCCATCCTGGCACTTTCCCCTGCCACCGCAGGAACTGTAAAATCTGCGCTCACACCTCCTCCCTCACCTCTATCCAAGGCCCCAAAGGAGCTTTCCACATCCATCAAAGTTTTACCTGCACATCCACTAATATCATCTATTGTATCCGTTGCTCCCGATGCGGTCTCCTCTACATTGGGGAGACTGGGCACCTCCTAGCAGAGCGCTTTAGGGAACATCTCCGAGACATCCGCACCAATCAACCAAATCGCCCAGTGGCTCAACATTTCAACTCCCCCTCCCACTCTGCCGAGGATATGGAGGTGCTGGGCCTCCTCCACCGCCGCTCCCTCACCACCAGACGCCTGGAGGAAGAACGCCTCATCTTCCGCCTCGGAACACTTCAACCCCAGGGCATCAATGTGGACTTCAACAGTTTCCTCATTTCCCCTTCCCCCACCTCATCCTAGTTTCAAACTTGCAGCTCCGCACTGTCCCCTTGACCTGTCCGGACTTGTCCGACCTGCCCAGCTCCTTTTCCACCTATCCACTCCACCCTCTCCTCCCTGACCTATCACCTTCATCTCCTCCCCCACTGACCTATTGTACTCTATGCCACTCTCTCCCCACCCCCACCCTCCTCTAGCTTATCTCTCCACGCTTCAGGCTCTCTGCCTTTATTCCTGATGAAGGGCTTTTCCCCAAAACGTCGATTTTGCCTGTCCTCGGATGCTGCCTGAATTGCTGTGCTCTTCCAGCACCACTGATCCAGAATCTATGACAAAATAGTTCTACTGAACCAAAAACTGCCCTCTCAATAGAGAGAGACAATTGGTGGTATAACACTCCATAAAGGATGGACATTAATTACTGTATGCTGTTTATTAACTCTGCTTTCTCCCCACAAATGCTGCCTGATCTGCTGAGTCTTGCCAGCAAGTTCTGTCTCTGTATTCTATTTAAATTACCATAAGCTGTTGTGTTATGCCTATAAGCTAACATGCAGCATATCTTTAAAAAACATGCTCTTAATACCATCACTGTGCAAGAAAGCATTTAAAAACACTTAACATGAGGATAAAAGGTCATGGCTGTTAACTTGGGCCAATTTTATTTCATATTAATTCAAGGGATGTGGTCTTTACTGGCTAGGCCAACATTTATCAATCATTATTAGCTGCCCTTGAGAAGATGGTGGTGAGCTACATTTGTGAACTGCTGCAGTCCATTTGCCGTAGGTAGATCCACATTATTGAGGAAGGAATTCCAGGATTTTGACCCAGCGACAGAGAAGGAATGGCAAAATATTTCCAAGTCAGGTTGGTGTGTGGCTGAGAGAGGAACTTGTAGGGGTTGGTGTTCCCATGTATTTGCTGCCCTTGTCCTTCTAGATGAAAGTGATCATGGCTTTGGAAAGTGCTGTCTAAGGAGCCTCGATGAATTTCTGCCATGCATCTTGTGGATAGCACACACTGCTGCTCACGTGCATTAATGGTGAAGGGAGTGAAAGTTTGCGGATGTGCTGCCAATCAAGCGGGCTGCTTTGTCCTGGATGATTATTGTAGCTGCATCCATCCAGGTACATGGGGAATATTCCAACACACTCTGACTTATGCCTTGTAGACAGTGGGCAGGCATTGGGAAATCAGGGGGTGAGTTACTCACAACAAGAGTCCAAGCCTGCTCTCGTAGCCCACAGCATTTATATGGCATGACCAGTTCACGTTCTGATAAATGCTAACCCCCAGGATGTTGATGTGGGGGACTCAAGGCACGACACTCTAAAGGGAATACACCACTGCTCATAGATGAGTAGCATAATATTAGCCTAGACACAGAAGTGTCTATGACTGTAATACATGTGTGTGGCATGAACTGTAATAAACATCTGCTGAATCTTATAGTCCAATACAATCCACATCTAACCCTTATATTACAAGAGTATTGCCACAACAGTTCCAAATGTCCTCCTGGACGCAGAAGCCATGACACATTGGCGGATCTTTCTGGACAAGAATTGACATTTACTTTACTGTGTTCCTAATGCAGCATCTGAGTGGCACAGTGATGCTGAGCCTGTGGTTTGTAGCCCCACCAGCTGGTCAAAGTGCAACATTACAGATCAGGTGGAATGCAAACTGATTGCACAAAAAGAACAAAACAGCAGCGTTTCCTTTAATATTTAACTTGCAAATTTCAAGCAAATTTATTTCAGAATGACAGTTTATATTAAAAGGTACTCCAACCAGAAAGGTTTAGCTGATGCCAAAATATTGCTGCGACACACTCGAGACATCAAACTCTGTTAACTGTATGCTTGAAAAGGCAGCTGCCAGAGGTCTGCCAAGTCATGGTGAGTGATTCTCGTTCAATTGCATCAAGTAATTCTTGGAAGCATACTCTTGTAACGCGACTGAAAGACAGGATTTTTAAAAAGTGGGGGGGGGGGGGTTGGAATAGATACAGCGAAAATGGCAGCGTTCAACTCAATGTTTCTGTCAAGTTTGAATCTATGATGTAGTGAGTTCTCTGGATTAGTATCATATTGCTCTAAGGATGGAGCCTTTTGTTCACAGAGTTGGTGCTTGGATGCTGGCACCCTACAACCCTGTATTCTACTTTACTGACAATGTGGCGCCCTATCCACCTGACACTCTAATTTACTGGCAATGTTGCACCCTACCCACCCTCCATCCTACTTTACTGGCAATGTGGCACCCTACCCACCCTCCATCCTACTTTACTGGCAATGTGGCACCCTACCCACCCTCCATCCTACTTTACTGGCAATGTGGCACCCTACCCACCCTCCATCCTACTTTACTGGCAATGTGGCACCCTACCCACCCTCCATCCTACTTTACTGGCAATGTGGCACCCTACCCACCCTCCATCCTACTTTACTGGCAATGTGGCACCCTACCCACCCTCCATCCTACTTTACTGGCAATGTGGCACCCTACCCACCCTCCATCCTACTTTACTGGCAATGTGGCACCCTACCCACCCTCCATCCTACTTTACTGGCAATGTGGCACCCTACCCACCCTCCATCCTACTTTACTGGCAATGTGGCACCCTACCCACCCTCCATCCTACTTTACTGGCAATGTGGCACCCTACCCACCCTCCATCCTACTTTACTGGCAATGTGGCACCCTACCCACCCTCCATCCTACTTTACTGGCAATATGGCACCCTATCCACTCTCCATCCTACTTTACTGGCAATGTGGCACCCTATCCACTCTCCATCCTACTTTACTGGCAATGTGGCACCCTACCCACCCTCCATCCTACTTTACTGGCAATGTTGCACCCTACCAACCTTGCATCCTACTTTACTGGCAATGTGGCACCCTACCCACCCTCCATCCTACTTTACTGGCAATGTGGTGTCCTACCCACCTGGCACTATGTTTTACTGGCAATGTGATGTCCTACCCACCTGGCACCATGTTTTACTGGCAATTTGGTGTCCTACCCACCTGACTCTACTTTAATGACAATGTGGTACCCAATGCACTGGGTTACCTAACCTACCTGCAATGTTGTACTCGACTGAGCTGGCACCCTGCTTTACTGGCAATGTTGTACCCTATCTACCTGACATCCTAACTCTTTAACAATCCGACACTTACTTGACATAGCTAACCTTTCAGAGCAGCTGTCAAACATGCTGGTGGATGTTTAAATCAGTGTTGCTGATGCTCAGAAGTAGAGTGAGCATCAACAAAGACTGATAGAAAAAAACAAAGTCAAAGTGGTGAACGAGACCCACTGGTTGAAGCCTAGTGCTTAGGAAAGGAGCAAGAGAGAAAGCAGGGAACTACAGATCTGTCAGCCTTACATCAGGAGCGGGGAAAATGCAAGAGACTACCAGAAAGGACATGATAAATTGGCACTTGGATCAAAATGATGTGACGGAACATATTCAGCATGAATTTGTGAATGGAATCATCAGAACAGTAGCTTGTTGATTAGCATTGCTGCCTCACAGCACCAGAGACCCAGCCTCAGGAGACTGTCTGTGTGGAGCTTTCACATTCTCCTCGTGTCAGTGTGGGTTTCCTCAGGGTGCTCCAGTTTCCTCCCACAATCCAAAGATGTGTAAGTTAGGTGAATTGGCCATGCTAAATTGCTCATAGTGTTCAGTAATTTGCAGGCTAGTGGGTGAGTCATGGAAAATGCAGGGTTACAGGGATGGGATAGGGGGAGTGAGTCTGGGTGTACTCAATGGGCTGAATGGCCAGCTTCCACACTGTAGGGATTCTATGATTTGGAATAATTTGAGGTTGTTTCTAACAAAATTGATTGATGGGAGTCTATGGTCACTGAATAGTTGGATATTTAGAAGGCTTTTGATAAGATTCACCAAGGGATATTGGTTAGCAAAACCAAAAATTGAAGAGCTTATGCTCGAAACATCGACTCTCCTGCTCCTCGGATGCTGCCTGACTGCCACAATTTTTGACTCTGATCTCCAGCATCTGCAATCCTTATTTTCTCCTAAAATCAAAAACTCTCTCTGTAAACTACAAATGAAGCCCAGAATGATGAATATATTTCATTCCTGGATTTAGTAAGGGGAGGTCGTGCCTGACAAACCTGTTAGAATTCTTTGAAGAGGTAAGAAGTAGGTTAGACCAGGGAAACTTAGTGGATATTATCTACCTAGACTTCCAAAAGGCCTTTGGATAAGGTACCTCGCGGAGGGCTGCTGAGTAAGGTGAGGGTCCATGGTGTTCGAGGTGAGCTACTGGCATGGATTGAGGATTGGCTGTCTGACAGAAGGCAGAGACTTGGGATAATAGGTTCTTTTTCAGAATGGCAGATAGTGACAAGCAGTGTCCCGCAGCCCCAGTGTTGGGGCTGCAGCTATTTACTTTATATATTAATGATCTGGATGAAGGGATTGGTGGCATTCTGGTGAAGTTCACCAATGATATGAAGTTAGATGGACAGGCAGGTAGTTCTGAGGAGGTGGGGAGGCTGCAGAAAGATTTAGACAGTTTTGGAGATCAGTCCAAGAAATGAATGATGAAATTCAACGGGAGCAAATGCAAGGTCTTGCACTTTGGAAAAAAGAATACAGACATGGACTATTTTATAAACGGTGAGAAAATTCATAAAGCCAAAGTACAAAGGGATCTGGGAGCGCTAGTTCAGGATTCTCTAAAGGTTGACTTGCAAGTTGAGTCTATGGTTAAGAAAGCAAATGTAAGGTTGTCATCTATCTCAAGAGGGTTGGAATGTAAAAGAAGTGATGCGCTACTGAGACTTTATAAAGCTCTGGTTAGGCCCCATTTAGAATACTGTGTCCAGTTTTGCGCCCCACACCTCAGGAAGGACATACTGGCACTGGAGCGTGTCCAGCGGAGATTCACATGGATGATCTCTGGAATGGTAGGTCTAACATACGATGAACAGCTGAGGATCCTGGGATTGTATTCATTAGAGTTTAGAAGGTTGAGGGAAGATCTAATAGAAACTTACAAGATAATGCATGGCTTATAAAGGGTGGAAAATTATTTCTGTCAGACGGGGAGACTAGGACCCGTGAGCACAGCCTTAGAATTAGAGGGGGTTACTTTAGAATGGAAATAAGGAGACATTTCTTCAGCCAGAGAGTGGTGTGCCTGGGGAATTCATCGTCACAGAGTGCAGTGGAGGACGGGATGTTAAATGTCTTCAAGGCAGAGATTGATAAATTCTTAATCTCGCAAGGAATTAAGGGATATGGGGAGAGTGCAGGGAGGTGGCGTTGAAACGCCCATCAGCCATGATTGAATGGCGGACTGGAGTCAATGGGCCGAATGGCCTTATTTCCACTCCTATTTCTTATGATCTCATGGTCTTATTTATTTCCAACTGTTGCTTTTTTTTAAAAAACTAGCTTTTCCATCTGGAAAAGTCCTTGGAAGCAAATGTTCAGGAACGGCTCCAGGCAAGAGTCAGTCAGATGGTCGGAGGGGGAGAGAAAGAAGACCCAAACGTGATGGAAGTAAGTTAATGCAATAACTTAAAAAGAACATCATTTGTTAATGCAGTGACCGAGGAAGGAAGAAAGTAGCAAGTAACTATAAAGAGAAGTCAGTGAGAAAGTCTACCATGTACCCTTCAAACTATCCTGAAATAGTGAACAGTAAAGTGTGTTTGAAGTATATTCATTGTTGTAATGTAGGGAAGAAAATTGAGAAAACACAAGTAGACAGAAGATCAAAGGAAAGTTTGCTGAGCAAGTGTTATACACAAAACCGAAGGAAGGATGGTTAATGGGTGAGTTAATCAGTTAGGCAGGTGACCAGTAAACTGTTGGAACTACAAAGATGGCACTCACTTTCTTTGGAAACTAACACTATCCTCAGGATAAGAGGAATCGAAAGTCCAGCACAAACTGTGAAATAAGTGCAGAAACAAGTATCGAAAACCACGTAGACTAGCTTCAGGGAGGATGGGAAGGGGAGACAGTGCGTAGGATCAGGTCTGAAGCCAATTGCACTGCTAGAAGAATGAATGTTATCCCAAGTTGAATCAGAACTTATTGTATGGAAAAGATAGTGGGAACAGTTGGGATCATAATACAGAATCTGAAAATATTGGAAAAGGTTGGGAAGGCAGGATTAAAAGTGGATCCAGATCCCACTAGAGATTAGATTTCCTACAGTGTGGAAACAGGCACTTCGGCCCAACAAGTCCACACCGACCCTCCGAAGAGCAACCCATCCAGACCCATTCACCTACATTCATCCCTGACTAATGCACCTAACACTACGGGCAATTTAGCATGGCCAATTCACCTAACCTGCACATCTTTGTACTGTGGGAGGAAACCCACGCAGAGACGGGGAGAATGTACAAACTCCACACAGATAGTTGCCCAAGGCAGGAATTGAACCCAGTCCCTGGTGCTGTGAGGAAGCAGTTCTAACCACTGCACCACCGTGCCGCCCACAGATATCTACTGTCTGTCTCAGAAGGAAAAACCAGAGGAAATGACAGAACTGGTCTTGTCTGTCTTATTATGGAAATTGAGTTCAGACCAAAAGTGATCTTATTGAAAGGTGGGAGGGTATGCAGCATTGTCCCTGGGAGAATTGGGTCGGGGGAGAGGGACGTTGCTGCCCAGAAAGTGTAAGGGCATCTTGAGATGGAAAGCTCCCTCAGAGGACGTGTGAACTTATGATGACTATTTCTGACCATAGCTGCCTGGCCAGGCCGCTGTTGTGAAGTGGGATTTACTCTGTAACCTGCCCAGTGGCCATCACTGTGACCCCATGGCAGGAGCATCTCTGAGGGACAGGGTGAGAAATAAAGGAGGTTTTCTTGGCGTCTCAGCGTACTGCTTGGCACTGCCAGGCTTGGTAAGATCCCGGCATTGTCACCAATCTGGCCCCAAGTCGCCAATTAATGACCAACTCTTTGCCGTCAGCTGTTGCCAACCCAACCTTTTCGATTTCAAACCTATTGTGCAAATTAATACCAGCTGAAAAGACTAGTGTGTAGTAACATTGCAGTAGTAATCTCAACTTTTTCTGGCCAGATTCATTAGAATATTAGTTTGGAAATTGTGGACAGAACACTCTCTCTTATGACAATGGTATGATTGACCTCAGTTCCTCATGCAAAGGAGAAGAAAAAACAAGCAAAGTGTCTGCTTCTCACAACATCTCCTTCAACAATCCCTTCCAAAAGCACAATCCCGACCCTCGCAAAGGACAAGTGCAATAGATGCATGGGAACATCACTCTTCACATTCCCCTCTAAGGGTGTGGTCCCCTCTTAGGGGTGGCACGGTGGCTCAGTGGTTAGCACGGCAACCTCACAGTGTCAGGGACCTGGGTTTGATTCCAGCCTTGGGCAACTGTCTGTGTGGAGCTTGCACATTCTCCCTGTGTCTGCATGGGTTTCCTCCAGGTGCTCTGGTTTCCTCCCACAGTCTAAAGATGTGCAGGACTGGTAGATTGGCCATGCTAAATTGCCCACAGCAATAGGTGCATTAGTCAGGGGTAAATGGGTCTGGGTGGGTTACTCTTCGGAGGGCTGGTGTGGACTTGTTGGGCCAAAGGGCCTGTTTCCACACTGTAGGGAATCTAATTGAAGTCCACACACAGCATCTGGAAATATATTGCCGATCCTTCACTGTTGCTGGGTCAAAATCCCGGAGCTCCTTTCCTATCAGCACTATGGGTCTACCTAACCTCCACAGCTACATTGGGTCAAGAAAGTAACCACTGATCATCTTTTCAAGTGCATTTAGGGACTGGAAATGAATGCTGGTCTGGGAAGCACGTTCATGTTCCATGAACAAATCAAATACTCATAGAGTCAATGAGTCATAGAGTCATACAGCATGGAAACAGACCCTTTTGTCCAACTCATCCACGCTGACCAAGTTTCCCAAATTAAACCAGTCCTATTTGCCTGCATTTGACCCATAAACATTTTCTATTCATGTACCGACTTCTTTCAGAACAATGTCAAATCTTACGATGAAGTGCTAATATTTATGAAAGGAATAAGAGAGCAAGCAGGAATCTAAAGACTTGGCAGCCTTACATTAGGAGTAGGGAAGATGCTAGAAACCACCAGAAAGGACATGATAAATGGACACTCGGATCAAAATGATCTGTTTGGACATGTTCAGCATGAATTTGCAAATGGAAAACCATTTGACAAATTTGGAGCTTTTTGAGGGTGTTACTCACAAAATCGATGGCCACTGAATACTTGAACTTTTAGGAGATTTTTGATCAGGTTCTCTAAGGGAATTTGGTTAACAAAATCAAAATTAATGGAATAGGAGGTAATACATGTGGCTAAGAGATTAAAAGGAAAAAAAAGTAGCAAGAAATGGTCCTTCTTCATTTTGTCAGTCTATGACGAATGGTCAGCATTTGGATCCCCAGCCGTTCATAGTATATATCAATGCTTTGGACATGGGGGACAAACGCAACATTACCAGATTTGCAGATGATACCAAGCTAACTGGGAATGTGGGTTGTGAGGAAGATGCAAAGTGGTTTCAGGAGGATTTAGATGGGCTTATTGCTTGGGCCAGAAGATGGCAGATATGGAAGAATGTGAGGTTATCCACTTTGGTCAGAGGATCAGATGTGCAGATCATTTCATAAATGATAAGAGGTTGGAAAGTGTAGATGTACTAAGGGACTTAGATGTTCTTGTCAGTAAATCACCGAAGATTCAGATGAAGGTGCAGCAAGTTATTGTGTTCAGTTCTGGTCGCTTCATTATAGGAAGGATGTGGAAGCTTTAGAGAGAATGCAGAGGAGATCTACCAGGATGCGGTCTGGACTGGAGGGCATGTCTTATGAAAAAAGGTTGAGGGAGTTAGGACTTTTCTCATCGGAGCGAAGAAGGATGAGAGGTGACTTGCTAGAGGTGTGTAAAATGTTGAGAGGAACAGATAAAGTGCATAGCCAGAGACATTTTCCCAGGGTGGAAATGCCTATCACGAGGGGGCAAAGTTTTCAGGTGACTGGAGGAAGGTTTAGGGGAGATGTCAGAGGTCGGTTCTTGACACAGAGAGTGATGGATGCGTGGAATGCACTGCCAGCAGTGGTAGTAGAGTCAGAGACATTAGGGACATTTAAGTGAGTCTTGGATAGGCAGATGGAAGTTAGTACAATTAAGAGTATGTAGGTTAGTCTGATCTGAGAGTAGGATAAAAGGCCAGCACATCGAGGCCGAAGGGCCTGTAATTTGCTATAGTATTCTATGTTCTACGTTATTATAAAGGCAAATAGAATATTAGTCTCAGTTGCAGGGAGATTTAAATTCAGGAGTTGGAAAGTCTTGCTTCGATGAGTTTGAAACTTTGTTAGAGCACACCTCGAGGACCGTGTGCAAGTTTTCCTCCTAATTTCAGGAAAAACATTACTGCCACAGAGGGAGCACGGCAAAGGTTCACCAGATTTACTCCCAGGAATGGCAGGACTGTCCTTTGAAGAGAGACTGGGCAAGCTGGCTCCACATTCTCTGCAAGTTCAAAGACTGAGAGGTGATTTCTCTAAAACCTTCAGACTTCTTACAGGGGTAGACAGAGTGGATGCAGGTAAGATGCTCCCTCTTGTCAGGGAATCTTCAACTGAGGGCACAGTTTTATAATACGGGGGATGCCACTTAGGACCAAGATATGCAGAAATGGTTTGAATCAGAGGCTTCTGAATTTTGAAATGCACCACCCCACGAAGGCTGTGGAAGCTTAGAGTTTGAGAGATTTTCAATTGTCAATGGTGTACGCGGTTATAATGATGGAGTGAACAATAGGCATTGAAGTGTTCAATTAGCCATGAGTATATTGAATGGTGGGACAGGTTTGATGGGCCAAATGGCCTAATCCTGTCCCTATCAAACAGAGGACATCTAGAGGCCGATCAGCTCTTTGAACGAACTAGCTGCTGACTCCCTGCAAACATTTTCCTTTTTGGATACATTTGAACTTTGAAGATTTATTTTTTTCAGTTGCATAAACCTGACTCCCAGATATGTTTGTAGAGAAAGTCTTGAATTGGAGTGTGCATGGGAGCAAGGATGCATGACAGCACCGGACTGACAAATCCATGGTTAGCCCAGGAGGTGGAGACATATACAACATTTGGAGGCAGTGCCTATTCAGTGAGATTCGACTGGAAATGTAAAGAGAGAGTGTCATAATATTTCAGAGACAGCTGGGAGATAAAGGAAGTGGCCCGTGAAGGCAATTGTACCCAACAGGTAAAAAACTAAAAATAACGCAAGGGTTTTGCCACAGCCCATCGGGTGAAAATAATTAACACAAAAGACTTGAAAGACCTGAACTAAAATTGCACTTTTTACAGACATCTCATGGTGCTTTACAGCTAAGTAAGAACTTTGGAATGCAGTCACAGGTGTAACGTAGGAAAGTCAGAGCAAATATAAGCACAGCTCGATCCCACAAACCACAACGGGATGATGAGTAGATCCTCTGTTTATGTCATACTGATTGAAGGATAAATATTGTCCAGGATACTTTGAAATAGTGCCCATCGGATCTAATGTGTAGATGGGGTCTTGGTTTGATGTCACAGTGACTCAGTACTGCACTAAGAGGTTTGCCTTGATTGGAAGGTACAACAGCCTTGTGAGGTGATAAGGAGAAGGGGCCAAACACACAGGCTCCAGGAGTAAAGGATTGTAACCAGCCCAACATAAAATAACATTGATCGATTGGCTTAGAGCTATCATAGAAATACAGAATGCTTACAGTGCAGATATAGGCCATTCAGCCCATCAACTCTGCACCAACCCTCTGAAGAATATCCCATCTTATCCCTGCATTTCCCATGGTTAATCCAGTGAGCCTGCAGATCCCTGGACACTATGAGAAATTTAGCTTGGCCAATCTACCCTAACCTGCACATCTTTGGACTGTGGGAGGTAAGTGGAGCACCCAGAGGAAACACACACAGACACGGGGAGAATGTGAAAACTCTATAAATACTTTAGGGACATTTAAGTGACTCTTGGATAGGCATATGGATGATAGTAAAATGAAGGGTATGTAGGTTAGTTTGATCTTAGAGTAGGATAGGAGTTCAGCAAAACATCAACGGTCAAAGGGCCTGAACTGTGCTATACCCCACACACAGTCACCCAAGGCTGGAATTGTACCTGAGCCCCCAATACTGTGAGACAGCAATGTTAGCCACTGAGCCACTATTCCAGCTAGTACAAAAGGTAAAAGCAATGCATGATTGCTTCATAATCCTATACATTGTAGAAGAAACAGGAAGCACCTTTCAGCTCATGTCTTCTAATGGTAAATGACCCTGACAGCATACAGAAAATGGAACTGGTAATGCCCTTGGGTAATTGTGATTACAACATGATTAAGTTCTGAATGATTCAATGCAGCTGAGAACTGAGCATTGGAAACAGGCTGACTACCAGTGCACAAGCACTGAAATAAAACGGAGAGGGAAATGATTTATTTATGCCTCCATTCAGAACGCACAGCTTAAAGTCAACAACAATTCAAAAACACGGCCCTGATTGAGTGGATCAATCCGAAGATAAATAGGAAGAATAAATTAACTGCATCATGCAGAGAGAAGGACAAAGGAACAGCACAGGATATTTCAAAGGTGTATAGGAAAGGACTAAGAAGCAGCTGAAAATGAAGATGGTTGAAGATGCTAACCCATTAGCAAGCAGTTGTTCTAGTGTGTGCTCTCCAAGGAGATGGTCACAGAGGATTATAATGGGGAATTTAAGTGAAATTGAGCAATTAGCTAATACACTTTAATGACTATCTCCAGAAAGCAATCACTAGAGATGTCTGTGATTACAAGCTCAGTACTAGTGGAAGTAAGTCAAGTTGACTTAAACTTTTATATCATCAAAATTGAAGTTTAATAGGTATTGAAAACAAAAAAGTTGGAGGTCACAGTGGGTCAGGCAGCATCCATTGAGAGAAAGTAAGCTAATGTTCATGTTAACTTGCTCTCTCTCCATGGATGCTGCCTGACCTGCTGCAATCTCCAGTATTTTGTGCTTTCAGTACAGATTCCAGCATCTGCAGTAATGTGCTCCTTCACTAGGTGCTTAATGAATTCAAAACAAAGGAATTCAAGGGAATAGTGCTGTGAATCTCCAGGCATGGACACTACGGAAGGTGTTGATGATTATCAATATTATACAGTCACCAAACATTGGACAGAACAGGAAAAAAAAACTGATATTATACCTCAACAAGGTAATACAATACAGGAAATAATATTAATCTTTCATTAATTATTGAGAAATGAACGGATCAAGTTTCAGCAGATGATATGAGTTAGTGAGGTAATGACCTGTTCAAGAACAGCTAACACTGTTTGAGAACGAGAAGTTCCCATTGGGTCAACTTCCTTAATTTTATGAGGAAGTAACATTCAATGTTCACAGTTGTGGACTACTTTCGTAGGGCTTTACGAAAAAGTTCCTCAATAAGGTTGCTTTCGAAACTGGAAGTAAAGAGTGAAACCTGGATGTGGATAAGAAATTGACCTGTAGGACAAGGTAACAACTGGAGCTTGTTAGGAGCGTGCTGTTCATGTTTGGGAGTGGGGGGAGGTGATGAGGCTGGACGATACCGAGCAAAGTCACAGAGTCATAGAGATGTACAGCATGGAAACAGACCCTTCAGTCCAACTCATGTATGCCAACCAGATATCCTAACCTAATCTAGTCCCATTTGCCAGCACTTGGCCCATATCCCTCTAAACCCTTCCTATTCATAAACCCTTCCTATTCATAAACCCTTCCTATTCCTTTTAAATGCTGTAATTAAATTAGATTAGATTAGATTAGATTAGATTACTTTACAGTGTGGAAACAGGCCCTTCGGCCCAACAAGTCCACACCGACCCGCCGAAGCGTAATCCACCCATACCCCTACATTTACCCATTAACTAACACTACGGGCAATTTAGCATGGCCAATTCACCTGACCTGCACATCTTTGGACTGTGGGAGGAAACCGGAGCACCCGGAGGAAACCCACGCAGACACGGGGAGAACGTGCAAACTCCACACAGTCAGTCGCCTGAGACGGGAATTGAACCCGGGTCTCTGGCGCTGCGAGGCAGCAGTGCTAACCACTGTGCCACCGTGCCACCCACTAATTGTACTAGCTTCCACCATTTCCTCTGGCAGCTCATTCCATACACACACACCACCCTCTGCATGACAAAGTTGCCCCTTAGGTCCCTTTGATATCCTTCCTCTCTCACCCTAAACATATGCCCTCCACTTCTGGACTCCCCACCCCAGGGAGAAGATCTTGTCTGTTACCCTATCCGTGCCCCTCATGATTTTATAAACCTCTATAAGGTCACCCCTCAGCCTACGACACTCCAGGGAAAAAGGGAAAACAGCCCCAGCTTATTTAACCTCTCCTTATAGCTCAAATCCTCTAACCCTGGCAACATCCATGTAATATTTTTCTAAATCCCTTTAAGTTTCACAACATCCTTCCAGGAGACCAGAATTGCACACACTATTCCAATAGTGGCCTAACCAATGTCCTGTACAGCCGCAACATGACCTCCCAACTCCTATACTCAATACTCTGACCAATAAAGGAAAGCATACCAAATACTTTCTTCACTATCCTATCTGCCTGTGACTCCACTTTCAAGGAGCTATGAACCTGCACTCCAAGGTCTCTTTGTTCCACAACACTCCCTCGGACCTTACCGTTAAGTGTATAAGTCCTGCGAAGACTTGTTTCCCAAAATGCAGCACCTCTCAATTATTTAAATTAAACTCCATCTGCTACTCCTCAGCCCATTGGCCTATCTGATTAAGATCCCATTGTACTCGGAGGTAACCTTCTTCACTGTCCACTACACCTCCAATTTTGATGTCGTCTACTAACCTAGTAACTATACCTCTTAGGCTCACATCCAAATCATTTATATAAATGATGAAAAGTTGTGGACCCAGCACCGATCCTTGTGACACTCCAGTGGTCACAGACCTCCTGTCAGAAAAGCAACCCTCCACCACCACTGGTAGGTCTTCTAACCTTTGAGCCAGTTCTGTATCAAAATGGCTTGTTCTCCCTGTATTCTATGAGAACTAAACTTGCTAACCATGGGGAACCTTATCAAATGCCTTATTGAAGTCCATATAGATCACATTTACCACTCTACCCTCATCAATCCTCTTTGTTACTTCTTCAACAAACTCAATCAAGCTCATGAGACATGATTTCCCATCCACAAAGCCATGCTGGCTATCCCTAATCAGTCCTTGCCTTTTCAAATGCATGTACATCCTATCCCTCAGGATTCCCTCCAACAACGTGTCCACCACCGAGGTCAGGCTCACTGGTCTATAGTTCCCTGGCTTTTTCTTACCACCTTTCTCAAATAGTAGCACCATGTCAGCCAACCTCCAGTCTTCCGGCACCTCACCTGTGACTATCGATGATACAAATATCTCAGCAAGAGGCCCAGCAATCACTTCTCTAGCTTCCCACAGAGTTCTGGGGTACACCTGATCAGGTCCTGGGGATTTATCCACTTTTATGCATTTCAAGACATCCAGCATTTCCTCCTTTGTAATATGGACATTTTTCAAGAGGCACCATCTATTTCCCCACATTCTATATCTTCCATATCCTTCTCCACAGTAAACACTGATGTGAAATACTTGTTTAGTATCTCCCACATCTCCTGCGGCTCCACACAAAGGCCACCTTGCTTATCTTTGAGGGGCCCTCTTCTCTCCCTAGTTACCCTTTTGTCCTAAGTGAATCCATACTAGCTGGCCAAAATAGCTCAGTTGGGAGAGCATTAGATTGAAGAGTGAAAGGTCCCTGGTTCAATCCAGGATTTCACTAAAAAGAGTGTATGCTTAATGTTGTAAGTCCTTCAGGCCAAAATGCTGAGATCTCTGACTGTTCCTCATCGATATCAATGTTTTTGGATTTGGCAGCAGGCAATACAAATTTTGTAGATGATTCTGAACTATGGGTAATGGGGTTGACTTAGCAGGAGGCGGTGAGAACTACAATAAAAGTCAAGATGTGGAGGTGTCGGTGTTGAATTGGGGTGAACAAAGTCAGAAGTCACACAACACCAGGTTATATTCCAAAAAAGTTGATTTGAAGTCCCAAGTGTTTGGAGCATTGCTCAGCACTCCGAAAGTTTGTGACTTTGAATAAACCTGTTGGACTATAACCTGATGTCATGTGACTTCTGACTTAATAAAAGTCAAGGTAAACATTCTGAAAAACAGAAGAGTGAACGAAAAACCCCAACACTGAGCACCGGAAGGTAACCTAAACTGAAATCACGGTTGTGCTAGGGATGGTGTAAAAAAACTTTGATAGGGTTCACACTAGAGGAAATTTACTCCGAAGAGAAATTCTGGAACAAAAGGTGCTATTTCATAGCATGGTGTCTTCTATTTAAGATGGAGATGAGGAGGAATGTCTTCTCTCCAAGGATTGACAGTGTTTGTGTTTGGGATTCTCTTCTACAGAATATAGTGAAATCTGAGGTATTGGCAAAGGAATGAGGGTTATAAGGACTACAGAGTCGAGAGTGTGGTGCTGGAAAAGCACAGCAGGTCAGGCAGCATCTGAGAAATAGGAGAATCGACATTTCAGGCAAAAGCCCTTCATCAGGAACTACAATCAGCCGTGGTCTTACCGAATGGCAGAGCAGACTCAAGGGGCTGAATAGCCTCCTCTTTCTTATAGCCGTATTTTCTTTGTATGCATTTGTATGGCATCCTTCACAGATGGAAACAAAATACTATGGAACTGTGGTCATTGTAATGTGGGAAACGAAACAGGTCACACAGCTAATTCCCACACAAGACAAATAGAAAATGATCAACATAATCTGCTTTCTGGGTGCTTAATATTGACCAATCTGTTTGGGCTAATTTGCTGTTTTTTCTTTAAGTATTGCCATGTCTTATTTTCTGGCTATTTGAGTGGGAGATGAGCTCCAAATTTAACATTTGATGTTTTTTAAGAACTCAATTCCTCAACCATAAAACAGACATTAAAATGTGAAAATATTTCCAACCTGATATTGTAATAAGTACGTTCAGTCCTTCCAGTACGTCCATTTGTTGGAACCGTCTTCGAGTAATGAGTGAGTAAACTTTGCCTTGTCCGCTCCGGTCCAATAACCAAAGCCCATTCTCTGTGCCCACCAGCAGATTGACACCTGACAAGATCAAAATACTTTTAGGAGCGTGAGTAACCTCTGCAGCATTTTACGTTTTGCTGTCATCAATAAACCTTGAACACATCGAATTGCTTATGGACTAAATGATTATCATTTAAAATAACCAGTTGAACAAAAGAACGTTCCATCTTTCTCTGCTCAAGTGTAAAACAGACTCTAGATTAATATTCTATCAAATAATGGCTTTGCCAACATTCTTCACATCATGAAATATAAAGGGATACAACATAACAGGACACTCAGTCTGCTCTGCCATTTAATAAGATCACCACTGATCTGCTTTAAACCTCAACTCTACAATCTTGCATACTCCCAATAATTTCTCGTCCTTTTAGTAATCTACCTTCCTCTCCCTTAAAAATATCTAAACATCCAATGCAATGCTATGAGGGCACGTGATACCATTTCTGTACATAGCAAGATCACACAGATAGCATCTGAGGTAAAGATCCCTTCTTGGTGATTTAAGCAAGGAGTATTACTGATGTGAAGAGACTTACTTAATCCTCTTCAAATTGTGTACCGGTGCTAGTTACACTCACCAGAAACAATGCGCTTCAGTTCTAGCCCCTTTCTGCACTTGTGAAAAGGCACAACAAACACTGCCCATTGTTAATGAGTGACCTCTTTATAGACTTCAATTGCCTAAAATTCAGCAAATAAGGAGGCGATCAGATTAGATTACCTACAGTATGGAAATAGGCTCTTCGGCCCAACAAATCCACACTGACCCTCCGAAGAGTAACCCACCCAGACCAATTCCCCTACCCAATATTTACCCCTGACTAATGCACCTATCACTATGGGCAATTTTCCATGGCCAATTCACCTGAACTGCACATCTTTGGACAATGGGAGGAAACCTGCACTGACACGGGGAGAATGTGCAAACTCCACACAGACAATCACCCGAGGCTGGAATCAAACCCAGGTCCCTGGCGCTGTGAGACTGTAGTGCCACCCTTGCAGTGCTAACCACTGAGCCGCCGTGCCACCTTCACATGTTTCCCTGGATTTGCTAAATAAACAAAAACTCTGTGATGAATGATCAGGTTGAGAAGTGATTTTAATTTCTGGAGTTACTGAAAGATATCTAGTGAACGTGGGCGGGAAAAATCATGACAATCTAAGGAACAGGAGTAGACCACTCATTCCCTCCATCCTGGCCCACCATTCAATAAAATATTGGCTGATCTGATTTTGGCCTCAAATCTAATTTTCTGCAACCTCACTTTCCTTCAAACTCTCCTGCCATTACCTCGCTTTCCCATTCAAATATACGTCCAAGTGTTCAATACAGTCGCAATGCAGCCTCCTCTGCTTTTTATGGAAGTGAACTCCTAAAGATTCAGAATCATAGAGATGTACAGCACGGAGACAGACCCTTCGGTCCAACTCATCCATGCTGACCAGATATCCTAAACTAATCTAATCCCATTTGCCAGCATTTGGCCCATATCCCTCTAAACCCTTCCTATCCATATACCCATCCAGATGCCTTTTAAATGCTGTAATTGTAGCAGCCTCCACCACTTCCTCTGGCAGCTCATTCCACACACATACCACCTTCTGTGTGAAAAAGTTGCCCCTTAGGTCTCTTTTATATCTTTCCCCTGTCACATAAAACCTATTCCCTCTAGTTTCAGACTCCTCCAACCTAAGGGAAAAGGATTTTGTCTATTTACCCTAACCATGCCCTGCATGATTTTACAAAACTCCATGAGGTTACCCCTCAGCCTCCGACGTTTCATGAACCTCTGAGGGAAGAAATTGCTCCTCGATCTTAAAGAGGATACTCCTTCATTTGAAAGTACAGTCCCAAGTTCAACCCTTCTGCACAAGAGATGCAGCAACTAGCCCATAAAATCCATTTGACCTGAAATAATAAGGGAAGTAAATTTCAGTGTTGCTTTCTAGGGGAATGGAAAAATGCTTGCAGGAAACCGTTGAAGAAAGGGCACGTGGAAAGCACAAGGAAACACGACTGAGTGTATCACACTTTTAGAGAATCATGAGTGGAGTGACCTCCACCTCTGAGCTGTAAAATTCAATCGTTTCTTTTGCATAATTGGTGATGGAGCATCTCTGAATTTCTGGAAAGGTTCAACGCCTGGGCCTACATTTGCTTGCTACGCAATTCTGGCTCCAAATAAAGCTTCTAGTTGTTTATACTGTCACAGTGGGAATCTCAGAGAGTGCAGAATGCTCCAGACTGACTGCAAAAGTAATGAGCTCGAGGCAATCGCATTTACATAATTACACACGTACAGCACATATTCCAAATGCAAGGCCTCCAGCCGATACCAAAAGGATGAAGTGATTCTTCTGGATTTGGATCAACTACATCTATTCTGTTGTTTGACAGAAATTAAACTCTAAATATTGAGAGGGCAGCAACCATTACAATAGCAACTACTTGGATTTACTTGCTGCCTTCAGTGTAATATAGCGTCCCAGCTTGGTGCTCCACAAGAATGTAGGTCGGGGTGAAATGTGTTGGTGAAGTTGATGAACTGCTCAACCTCCTCGCGGGAGCACAAGGTGGCGCTGATGCAGTCATCAATGTAGCGGAAGAAGAGGTGGGGAGTGGTGCCAGTGTAACTATGGAAGATGGACTGTTCTACACAGCCGACAAAGAGACATGATTTGGAGATACCGGTGTGGGACTGGGGTGTACAAAGTTAAAAATCACACAACACCAGGTTATAGTCCAACAGGTTTAATTGGAAGCACTAGCTTTCAGAGCGCCGCTCCTTCATCAGGTGGTAGTCCCCCTCCCACTACCACCTGGTGAAGGAGCGATGCTCCGAAAGCTAGTGCTTCCAATTAAACCTGTTGGACTATAACCTGGTGTTGTGTGATTTTTGACAAAGAGACAGGCATAGCTGGGGCCCATACACCTGGACCATCTCTGACACCTCCCTCCCCGTCCTGGGCCTCTCCATCTCCATTAATGACAACCAACTTGACACTGACATTTTTTACAAATCCACCGACTCCCACAGCTACCTGGATTACACCTCTTCCCACCCTGCTTCCTGCAAACATGCCATCCCGTATTGCCAATTCCTCCGCCTCTGCCGTATCTGCTCCCAGGAGGACCAGTTCCACCACAGAAGACATTAGATGGCCTCCTTCTTTAGCGATCACAATTTCCCTTCTCATGTGGTTAAAGATGCCCTCCAACTCATCTCATCCACATCCTGCCCCTCCGCCCTCAGACCCCACCCCTCCAACCGTAACAAGGACAGAACCCCCCAAAGTCCTCACTTTCCACCCTACCAACCTTTGCATTAACCGCATCATCTGCAGACATTTCTGCCACCTCCAAATGGGCCCCACCACCAGAGATATATTTCCCTTCCCACCCCTTTCCACCTTCTGCAAAGACCGTTCCCTCCGTGACTACCTGGTCAGGTCCTCGTCCCCCAACAAATCACCCTCCCCTGCCACCACAGAAATTGCAAAACCTGCGTCCACACCTCCTCCCTCACCACCATCCAAGGCCCCAAGGAGCCTTCCATATCCATCAAAGTTTCGCCTGCACATCCACCAATGTCATTTATTGTATCCGTTGCTCCCGATGCGGTCTCTTCTACACTGGGAAGACTGGACGCCTCCTAGCAGAGTTCTTCAGGGAACATCTCCGGGACACCTGCACCAATCAACCCCAACGCCCCGTGGCCCAACATTTCAACGCCCCCTCCCACTCTGCCGAGGACATGCAAGTCCTCGGCCTCCTTTACCGCTGCTCCCTCACCACCCGACGCCTGGAGGAAGAACGCCTCATCTTCCGCCTTGGAACACTTCAACCCCAGGGCATCAATGTGGACTTCACCAGTTTCCTCATTTCCCCTCCCCCCACCTTACCTCTGTTCCAACCTTCCAGCTCAGCACTGTCCTCATGACTTGTCCTACCCGCCAATCTCCCTTCCCATTTATCCACTCCACCCTCCCCTCTGACCTATCATCTCCATCCCCAACCCCATTCCCATTCACCTACTGTACTCCTTGCTACCTTCTCTCCAGCCCCACCCCCCATTTATCTCTCCACACTGGAGGCTTCAAGCCTCTATTGCTGATGAAGGGCTTTTGCCCAAAACATTGATTTTCCTGCTCCTCGGATGCTGCCTGACCTGCTGTGCTTTTCCAGCATCACTCTAATCTAAACTCTGGTTTCCAGCATCTGCAGTCCTCACTTCAGCTCCACAAGAATGTGCTAAGGTTGACATCAAATAAGAGAATCAGACAATGGAACGGGTAACCAGTTTGCAAAGAATCAGGCTTTGAGTGTAGTTTTTAAGGAGAGAAGCAGGAAAGAGGACTAGGGAATTAGAGAAACAACTGCAGAGCTTGGGGCCTGACTCATTAAAGACATGCCTGTCAAATGTGGGATAGGGGTTGGATGGTAAGGAGTGTTGGGCGGTTGGTTTGGAAAGGAAGTGGTTAATGTACACCCATGATTCACCAATGGTTGTAGGGTTGAAGGAGATTACAGACACTGGGAGGGTTGAAGACCTGGAAGGATTTGGAGAAAAGATGGAAAATTGTAGAATGAAACTTTGGTGGACTGTGAGCCAATTTAGGATCAAGGAGTACAGGGGTGATGGGTGAACACAGCTTGGTGTGAGTCAGTACAGTTCTAACCAGATGCATCTAAATCTCCAGAGTTCTCTGCACATGATGACGGGAACCCGAAGGGAGAGGTGAATGAGCCATAGTCATACGTTAGGAAATTGCTTCACGAGAGAGGCCAGAGGCGGTGGAAGAGGGATCCTAAAATGGCTCGCAGTCCACCAAAGTTTCATTCTACAATTTTCCATCTTTCCTCCAAATCTCTCCAGGTCTTCAACCCTCCCAGTGTCTGTAATCTCCTTCAACCCTACAACCTTTGATGAATCATGGGTGTACATTAACTACTTCCTTTCCAAACCAACTGCCCAGCACTCCTTACCACCCAACCCCATCCCACATTTGACAGGCATGTCTTTAATGATTCAGGCCCCAAGCTCTGCAATTGTTTCTCTAATTCCCTAGTCTTCTTTCCTGCTTCTCTCCTTAACAACTACACTCAAAGCCTGTTGCCTCTTCTCATTGGTAAAAGCCTCAGTCCAAGGCCCCACAAGTTTGCTCTACTGGTTGAACACTCATTCCCAGCGAGGGCCTGGTTTGTGAACAGTCAAACTCTCTAAGCCTTCCCTGGATTGGTGTTCCAACAAGGTGCTACCTTTAGGCGGGGGCAGATGCTCCACCTGAAACATCCTGGGTACTTCAGCGGCAAGCCAAGGCCTGCTCCCTCATCTGAAATTCTCAGGACATTGTCTCAAAGAATGCCTTTGTTCAAAACTGCTACAGCCCATGAGGAGACCAATGTTATGGACTAGGCCAGACCACTCAAAACATTCTTAAACAGGCAGCCCCAGACCATAACTTTGCAATTTGTTTCAGTAAGTGTACAGTGAAAATTACCCAGAGTAAGATAGCTAGGTTGACTAATAGATTTTAAAACAGACAAAAATTTATTCACAAAATTACACAATAAAACACAACAAACAGAATAAAGATACCCTACAGAACACAGCCGAACCAACCAGACTTAATTATGCTGTTCCGAATATATCTCTATCCTTAAATAAATATGATGTGGAGATGCCAGTGTTGGACAGGGGTGGACAAAGTAAAAAATCACGTGACATCAGGTGAGAGTCCAACAGATTTATTTGGAACCGCAAGCTTTCGGAGCCCCCAAATAAACCTGTTGGACTATAACCCGGTGTTGTGTGATTTTTGACTTAAATAAATAGTACTCCAAGTGTGATTGTCCCAATGCGTGTACAATTGAAGCAAGACTACACTCCCTTACAAGAGTTGAGGAGGAACTTCTTTGCTCAGAGGTTTTTGGGAGTTACAGTGAGCAGTGGTGGTTGGGTCATTTTAAAGACAGAGCTAGATCAGACGTTTGATTTATGAGTAAGTCAAGTGTTTAGGAGGGGAGGGAGAGTGGCCATGAAAATGCAGTTAAGGCTATGGAGTAAACCATTTAGGACTGAGATGAGGAGAAATTCCTTCACCTTGAGAGTGTTGAGCCTGTGGGATGCATGACCACAGAAAGTGGTTCAGGCCAAAAAACTGTATGATTTCAAGGAGGAGTTGGATGTAGCATTTGGGGCTGAAGGGATCAAAGGGTATGGGGAGAAACAGGAACAAGCTTTAGTTGGATGATCACCCCTGATCAGAATGAATGATGGAGCAGGTGCAAACGGCCTACTCCTGCTCCTATTTTCCACAGTTGCATGTTAAGGCCTCAATTGGATCAGACACAATCTTATTTAACAGTGACTTGAATGGCCTGCTCTGAGAGTCAGAGTCATAGAGATGTACAGCACAGAAACAGACTCTTCGGTCCAACCCGTCCATGCCAACCAGATATCTGAACCTAATTGAGTCCCATTTGCCAGCATTTGGCCCATATCCCTCTAAACCCTTCCTATTCATATACCCATCCAGATGCCTTTTAAATGCTGTAATTGTACCAGCCTCCACCATTTCCTGGCAGCTGATTCCTTACACGTACCACCTTCTGTGTGAAAAAGTTGTCCCTTAGGTCTCCTTTATATCTTTCCCCTCTCATGCTAAATCTATGCCCTCTAGTTCTGGACTCCCTCACCCCAGGGAAAAGACCTTGTATAGTTGCCTTATCCATGCCCCTCATGATTCTATAAGATCACCACTCAGCTTCCGACGTTCCAGTGAAAACAACCCCAGCCTATTTAGTCTTTCCCTATAGCTCAAGCCCTCCAACCCTGGTAACATCCTTGTAAATCTTTTCTGAACCCTTTCAAGTTTCATAACATGCTTTCGATGGGAAGGAGACCAGAATTGCATGCAATATTCCATAAGTGGCCTAACCAATGTCCTGTACAGCTGCAACATGACCTCCCAACTCCTGTACTCAATGCTCAAAAGTGCTATATAAATACAAGTTTTTGTTGTAGACAAATGCAAGCTCTTCACTCTTGAACTTCTTCTTTAGCTCTTCACCTGTTTATTGGAGCGAAGCTGAAGCCATTCCAATAATTTTTTTTTTAGACTCCCTACAATATGGAAACAGGCCCTTCGGCCCAACCAGTCCACATTGACCCTCCGAAGAGTAACCCACCCAGACCCTCTGACTAATGCACCTAAAACTATGGGCAATTTGGCATGGCCAATTCACCTGACCTGCATATCGTTGTGATTGTGGGAGGAAGCCCACGCAGACACGGGGAGAATGTGCAAACTCCACACATACAGTCCCCCGAGGCTGGATTCGAACCTGGGACCCTGGTGCTGTGAGGCAGCAGCGCCACCGTGCCTCACACACGCTATCAGCAGTAAATAGCAACATTGGCTTCATGGACGATAAACCATCCCTAGATAAGAAAATTCTCAGCAATATCTCACCCCATAAAGCAGCACATAATATCTCGGAATTGAATTTCTTCTTGTATTTGCGAATTTCTGGAGTGTCGCTCTGTGGACGTATGTTCGTCGGATTGACATTGACGACGGATCCCTTTCTCGCATTGTCTCGCCGGATTGGCTCAGTTTTATTGGCTACTGGAAAGGGAAATAAACGACACAGCATGGGAATAAAGAACAGACCAGCTCTGAAACATCAAAGTGCTGGTTTCTGAACTGTGCTCACATACCTAGTGCACCTGGAGGACTACAAGAGGAAATCTGCAGGAGCCTGGGGTCAATGAACGGTGTGAAGGAAGAGGAAGACGATGAACTACATTTCGGCTGGAGACTTTCAGCTGATTCACTCTGAAAAGAAGTGCAATTAAAACTTGAAACACACTCTTATGAAGGAATTGATGTGCTCTGACCGTGGCTGTCCTCTGCCTGGTGTTTCGTACATCTACATTCATGTGCCTTCACAAAGTACCTTTAATGTGGTCAAACATCCCAACATGCTTCATTCCCAAAACCTAATTTGACACTGAGCTTCACAAAGGGATAGACAGACAGATGGACCAGCAGCTTTAAGAAAGACAGGGAGATTTATAAAGAGCACCAGGAGAGAGAAGCAGAGAAATTAATGAACTGAATTCCAGAACTGAAGGCCTAGGTGGCTCTGTTAATGATACATTGAAATTAATTCATTAATTAATCCTAATCAAAATCAGTGTTACACAAGAGACTGGGACTGCAGGAATACAATACAGTTTGTGATATTTGTATTGCACAGTGGTAGTGTCTCTGCTTCTGAGCTACAAAGTGTGGGTTCAAGTTTTGTTTTTATTCATTTGTGGGATCTGGGCGTCGTTGGCTCGGCCAGCATTTATTGCCCGTAAAAATCCGATATGCTTCAGATGTATGAAATAGCACATTCTGAGCAGGTTGATTAAAATATTGATATTTTTACAGAGTTGGAGGCAATATCCCCTCTGATATTTTGTTGTGCTGCAGGGTCAACTCCCTTCCATGAGTACCACCTTTACATAGACATACATTCAGACAGCATGGAAACAGGCCCTTCAGTCCAACCAGCCCATGCTTACCATCTTCCCAAACTAAACTAGTCCCACTTGCCTGCATTTGGTCCACATCTCTCCCAATCTTTCCTATTCATGTACTTATCCAAATGTCTTTTAAATATTGTAACTGTATGCACATTCACCACCTCATCTGGCAGTTCATTCCACACAAAACTAGTCTCTGTGAAAAAAATTTCCCCTCATATCCTTTTAAAAACTTTCACCTCTCACCTGGTTTTGAGCTCTCTCATCCTTGCTATTCACTTTATCGATGCCCTTCATGATTTTATAAACCTTTGCAAGGTCATCCCTTAGCCTCCTGTGCTCCAATCAACCAACCTATTTTTATATCTCAAACTCTCTATCCCCAGTAACATTCTGGTAGATCTTTTCTGAACCCGGTCCAATTGAACAATATCCTTCCTCTAGCAGGATGACCAGCACTGCATGTGCTATTGCAGTAGAGGCCTCACCAACATCCTGTACAACTACAACGTGACGTCCCAACTCCTGTATGAGCAATGAGAGCAAGCGTGTTAAACGCCTTCTTAACCACCTTGTCTACCTGTGATCCAAATTTCAATAATTTATGTAGCTGAACTCCTCAGTCTATGTGTTCAAAAACATTACCCAAGGCCATACCATTAATTATATAAGTCCTGTCCTTATTTGTTTTACCAAAACGCAATACCTCACATTTATCCAAATCAAACACCATTTAGCTAATCCTCAGCTCATTGACCCCATTGATCAATCTTGCTTCATAACCTTCTTCACTTTCCATTACCCCACCGATTTTGGTGTCATCCGTGGACTTACTAACTCTATCTCCTTTTAACTCAACCAAATAATTTATATAAAGTCTTAAATGGGACAACTGGAGAGGGGCGTGCCTGGTGCTAGTGTGAGTATAGGGCAGCATTTATCAATATTACAGTGGATGCTAGGGTACATGATTCTCAGAATGAGGCCAGACTCCAACACAGGGAGAAAGTGAGGACTGCAGATGCTGGAGATCAGAGTCAAAATGTGTGGTGCTGGAGGTGGGGAGGGTGGTGGGAGGAAGGTAGCTGGGAATGCGATAGGTGGATGAAGTTGGAGGGTGATGGTGAAAGGTCAGAGTGGAGGGTGGAGTCGATAGGTGGGAAGGAAGATGGACTGGTAGGACTGGTAGTTCAAAAGGGCAGTGCCAAGTTGGAGGGCTGGATCTGGGATAAGTTTGGGGGGAGGGGAGATGAGAAAACTGATGAAATTGACATTGATTCATACTCCAACAGTCTTGCTGGGCTCCCTCCCTGCTCTGCAAATCATGTACACTGTTCAATGATTAGTTCTGGTCTGCAGTACCTGTCCCTGCCCCATCCCCAAGGACGTCTACAGAATGGTGGCAGCCGAGGAGTCAAAATCCACACCACCCTACCTCCCCAGCCCCATCCCACATTTCCTGCTACTGTCCTGGGGACAAATCTTTCATGCTTTGAGTTTCCAGCCTCTCGTTCAATCTTGGATCACTGACAAACATTACTTCAGTTCTGTAGATTTGGACATGTAGGTAGTGAGCACCAATGTGCTGCAGATTGTGAAACATTCCTAATCAAAGCAAGCAAGCAGGAGGAAACTTATCATTTTATGGAAGAATAGCTTTCCTGCCTCAAAATGTAGTCAGGCAGCTTTCAAAGCAGGTATTCAACTTTCTACATCAGAAAACACAAAAGACTGCTCCACAGTTACTGAAAGAAGGAGCAGCGCTCCGAAAGCTAGTGCTTCCAAATAAACCTGTTGGACTATAACCTGATGATGTGTGAATTTTAACATTCTCCACCCCACTCCAACACCGACTCCTCCACATCATTAAAAAAACAGATAATTGAAGATGATGTGAAGATACCAGTGTTGGACTGGGGTGGACAAATTCAGAAGCCCAAATAAAGCTCTTGGACTATAACCTGGTGTCGTGTGACTTCTGAGATAATTAGAGAGACCTCTGTATAGCTTTTCCCAAATCGCAAATTATCGCACTAGCCAAACATTTACTATGCAGTTCCCTTTGTAACAACAGATATGCTGCATTCCCAAAAGGTTAAAAGACTGGAATATATTACTGTAAAGTGTATTATATAGGCCCCCACATTTTTATCTGCAATCTTTAATTAATTGTAGGGAATGAATAGACAGCAAGGCAATGCTTTAGTGGTTTTAACGGAAAGGTATTTGTGAAAAAAAGGAACAACTTACACACATATTTAAAAAGACTAATTAAAATCTTACATTTTTTTTTGGATGATTAGAGTTGGGCAACAAATACTGGCCTTGGCTTCAATGCTCACATGACATGAAAAAAAATTCCAGTCAGGTAAATCATTTTAGCTCAAATTAACAGAAGAATGATGAGAAATTGTTTGCTGCTTATCTAATGGCAAAGATATCAGCTTTTCTTAACAATGAAATACATGAGCTCTCATTTGCATTACGAATGAATGAAAGAATTCCCTTGCATTTCTGTCTGTCACCACTCGCTGGTATCATGCAGGGCAGTTGTATTGCTCTTTGTAAAACATGCCTGGTTAGTTGCCGTCCTGTTGTGAAGTGGCTGAGGACTCTGCACCATTCCCTGCTGATTGGCTGAGATGTTAGTCGAGTGGCTTTGCTGGAGGAGATCTGGGAGGCGCTGAATCACACTGGGGCCATCTGCACATTCCTGCAGTCTGCCACACTTCTGCCCTGCTATCTTCTGTACAGAAATAACACACACATTACCGATAGAGAAAGAGAGAGAGAGAGAAAGAGAGAGAGAGAGAGGAAAACAAAGCACAAGAGGCGGCCAAGGTCTGGCAAATTCAATCTGATCATCAAGAAGTGTTGGAGAGGACAACACTGCTGATAATTGGACCTTTTCATATTCCTTCAACAGTGATGAGGGCCCTCCTGTTGTTCACGCAAACTATGGCTGCAGTTGGAGAAACTGGTTGGTTCACAATTTTCAGTTTTGTTCTTTCCCTTTTTTAGGCTGAGGGGAGAGGCTGGGCTGTCGCTGAATTTGGGGTTGGAGCTAAGACTCCGCTCCTGATCCTGTGATGTTCTACACTTTCATGAATGACTGGATGATTGGAAACGTGAAGACTGACACTGATACAATGACCTCAGCTACCCCAAAGTGCTTTTTAATTGCAGACACCTGTGTGCCGTGGCAAGCAATTGGTGCGGAGCAAGATTCCCAAAGAAAGCAGTGAAGTAAATCACTAGATTTGCTTCAGTGGCACAGGTTGAGAGATAGATATAGGCTGGGATAGCATCTTTGGAGAATTGCCCTGCTCTCCCTCAAATAGTGTCGTGGGATCTTGTACAGCCATCACTGGTGGAAGATGGGGCTTCAGTTTGACATCTCATCTGAAAGAAGGCATGTCCTTCTTTAATGTTGGATCTCCATAATGGGACTTGAAGCTGAGAGCTCCAGACGTTCCTGTAAGTTATCATTAAAACTGTTTACCCCACCTTTCCAGCCAGTGCACATATCCTTACTGCATCCGTGAAAGTTCTAATCACATGTCTGGCTCTTTTGCCAGTATTTCCAAACCACTTCTCTGATTCCCAAATCTCCTGCTCATGGAGACATTTTGAGATAAGATATAAGGTGTTATTATAGAGAGCAGGATTTCAGCCCTGGCCAGCAGAACTCTCATTATTGGCACAACCATTAGAGTAGGGTACCTCTAAACAGCTGGGGCAGCACAGTGGCTCAGTGGTTAGCACTGCTGCCTCATAGCGCCAGAGGCCTTGGCTCGATTCCAGCCTCAGGCGACTGCCTGTGTGAAGATTGCACATTCTCCCCCTGTCTGTGTAGGTTTCCTCCAACAATCCAAAGATGTGCAGATTAAGTGAATTGGCCATGCTAAATTGCCCATTTGTTAGGTGCATTAGTCAGAGGGAAATGGGTCTGGTGGGTTGCTCTTCAGAGGGTCGGTGTGGATTTGTTGGGCTGAAAGGCCTGTTTCCACAGTGTAGGGAATCTAAACTGTGCAAAGGTGACATAGGTCACTGGAGTGCGTCCAAATGAATTATTCAAACTGGCAATAAGACACTGATACTTCTGGATGTCAGGATTAAATGTTCTGATTGTGAAGCCACAGTTTGATATGTGACTTTACAATATCATTTGGTTAGATGTCAGACAATTTCTGAACAAACCGCTTTCTCCGTCCTTGCCATAATGCATGTATCATCCCAAGATATGCAGCAGCAGCTCACAACAATCTCTTCCACGGGATCTCACCATCACGATGGCCTCTCTTAACAGGACAGGGTAGCAGATTTATAGAAATACCATCATCTCCAATCTACCGGGTCAAGTCTGCACTTGGTCCAAGTCTGCACATCTCAGTTTATTTCACTATTGTTGGATTAAAAATCTCAAGCCTTAACTGTATTTCTTCATTTCTCTACTTTTATACTAAGACGACTGTAGTGCCGAACGTTTTAACTTATTTCTTTATTTTTCTACTTCTGTAACTAAGATTTTGTACCGAGATACATTGTACCTAAGATGGCATCGTGTGTGGTGACTTCCAATACTTTTTACTCTATCCTTGTACCCTGTACTTGAGTATATGTGACAATAAAACGTAAATCTAAATCTAACAGAACCTTGTGTTCATATCTCCCAGACAGACTGCACAGTTCAAGAAAAATGGTCATGAACACCATCTCAAGGCCATCCACAGATGAGCATGAAATGAGAGCCTTGTACAGTTAGCTCAATATCTCAGTCCTTCAAACTACACTACAAACTGGCATCTATAATGGCACAAACAGTGTGGAAAATTGCCTAGGTGGTGTCCTGGACAATTCAGCCAATTTCCACCTCATCAGTTTATTCTTAGTCATCAGGGAGAAAGTGAGGACTGCAGATGCTGGAGATCAGAGCTGAAAATGTGTTGCTGGAAAAGCGCAGCAGGTCAGGCAGCATCCAGGGAACAGGAGAATCCACGTTTCGGGCATGAGCCCTTCTTCAGGAATGAGGAAAGTGTGCCCAGCAGGCTAAGATAAAAGGTAGGGAGGAAGGACTTGGGGGAGGGGCGTTGGAAATGCGATAGGTGGAAGGAGGTTAAGGTGAGGGTGATAGGCCGGAGTGAGGGTGGGGGCGGAGAGGTCAGGAAGAAGATTGCAGGTTAGGAAGGTGGTGCTGAGTTCGAGGGTTGGGGCTGGAGGAAGAGCGCCTCATCTTCCGCCTAGGAACCCTCCAACCACAAGGGATGAACTCAGATTTCTCCAGTTTCCTCATTTCCCCTCCCCCCACCTTGTCTCAGTCCCAACCCTCGAACTCAGCACCACCTTGCTAACCTGCAATCTTCTTCCTGACCTCTCCGCCCCCACCCCCACTCCGGCCTATCACCCTCACCTTAACCTCCTTCCACCTATCGCATTTCCAACGCCCCTCCCCCAAGTCTCTCCTCCCTACCTTTTATCTTAGCCTGCTGGGCACACTTTCCTCATTCCTGAAGAAGGGCTCATGCCTGAAACGTCGATTCTCCTGCTCCTTGGATGCTGCCTGACCTGCTATTCTTAGTCATCAGTCAATGTAAGAGAATGGGGTCAAGAACAATATTATCCAGCAGCACTATTTTTATTTATTCATGAATGTGGATGATTAGATTCCCTACAGTGTGGAAACAGGTCCTTCGGCCCAACCAGTCCACACCGACCCTCTGAAAAGTAACCATTTTCCTCTGACTAATGCATCTAACACTATGGGCAATTTAGCATGGCCAATTCACCTGACTGGCACATCTTTGGATGGGAGGAAACCAGAGCATACACACAGGGAGAATGTGCAAACTCCACACAGACAGTTGCCCGAGGCTGGAATTGAACCTGGAACCCTAGTGCTGCAAGGCAGCAGTGCTAACCACTGAGCCACTGTGCTGCCAGACTAGTATTCACTGCCCATCCTTAATTGCCCTGAGGGAAGATGAGAGTTAACTAATAAGCTGCCCACTGACACTCTGTTTGAGTTCTGCCAGGACCTTTCAAGTCCTGATCTTATTGTAGCCTTGGTTCACACATGGACAAAAGAAATGATCTACAGAGGTGAGGTGAAAGTGACTGTCCTTGACTTCAAGGCAACATTTGACTGAGCTTGGCATCAAGGAGCCCAAGTAAAACTAGTTAATGGGAATCATTGGGTTACATCTTCACTGTTTGGAGTTTTACCTAGCACAGAGGAAGATGGTGACTTCTGAAATACTGAAGCAGTCAATGCCAAAATACTGTAAGGCCTAGGTTTGATCTGACACTGGCCAGTAACATTTGCATCACACAAATGCTAGGAAGTGGCCAGCTCCAACAAGAGAGAATCTAACTATCACCCTTTCACACTAAGTGATAGAATATCACTGAGTTCTCCGCAATCAATATTCTGGAGTTTACCATTGGCCAGAAACTGAACCGAATTAGCAAAGTAAATACTGTTGGCTACAAGGGAAAACATAGGGCAGCAACCTTTTCACAAATAACTCATCTCTTGACTCCCCAAAACCTGTCCTACAAGGCAGAAGTCAGGAATGTGATGGACTATTCCCCGCTTGCCTGGTTTGTTGGAGCTCTAACAACACTCATGCAGCTCAATGCCGTCCAAGACAAAGCAGCCCGCTTGATTTACACTGCAGTCATAAACATTCACTCCCTCTGCTAACAATGCTCAGTAGCAGCAGTGTGTACCATCTCCAAGATGCACTACAGAAATTCACCAAGGCTCCTTAGACAGCACCTTCCACATTCATGACAATTACCAACTATAAGGATGAGGGCAGCAGATACACATGAACACTGACACCTGCAAGCTCTCCTCCAAGCGGAACATCAAATATATCTCTGTTCCTTTAGTATTGCTAATCCTGGAACACCCTCTGTAACTAAAGTGTAGGTCCATCTACACCAAATAGACTGCAGTAGCTCAACATGGAAACATATAAAATAGGAGCAGGAGTAGGCCATTTGGCCCTTCAACCTGCTCCGCTATTCAATATGATCATTCAACTCAATAATTTGTTCCTGCTTCCCAGGTCCTTTGATTCCCTTCAGGCTCAATTGCAATATTGAACTCCTTCCTGAAATCATACAATGCTTTGACCTGGAGGGCTTTCTGTGGTAGGCTCACTATTCTCTGGATGAAAGATTTCTCCTCATCTCGGTCTGAATTGGTTTACTCCATATTCTTAGGCTATGACCCCTGTTCTGGACTCCCCACCTTTAGGAGCAACCTTCCTGCATCTATGCTGTCTGGTACTCTGTCTAGTTAGAATTTTGTAGGTTTCTATGAGATCCATCCTCATTTTTCTGAACTCCAGCAAACTTAATCATTACCAATTCAAACTCTCCTCATGCGTCAGTTCTGTCATCTCAGCAACCAGTCTTGTAAACCTTCTTTGCACTCCCTCTATTACCAGAACATCCTCCCTCAGATAAGGAGACCAAAACAACACACAATATTCAAAGGGTAATTACACTAAAGCTCTGTACAATTACAGCAATACATCTCTGCTCCTGTATTCAAATTCTCTTGCTATAAAGGAGAAAGTGAGGTCTGCAGATGCTGGAGATCAAAGTTGAAACTGCATCCGCTGCAGCCGGTGTGGCCTCCTCTATATTGGGGAGACAGGCCGCCTACTTGCGGAGCGATTCAGAGAGCACCTCTGGGCCACCCGGACGAACCAGCCCAACCAACCTGTGGCACAGCATTTCAACTCCCCCTCCCACTCCACCGAGGATATGCAGGTCATTGGACTCATCCACCGCCAAACCACAACAACCCGACGGTCGGAGGAGGAGCGTCTTATCTTCCGAATGGGAACCCTCCAACCGCAGGGGATGAACTTGGACTTCACCAGTTTCTTCATCCCCCCTCCCCCCACCTTGTCTCAGCCGGATCCCTCCAGCCCGGCACCGCCTTCCTGACCTGCAGTCTTCTTCTTGACCTCTCCGCCTCCATCCTACTCCGACCTATCACCCTCACCTTGACCTCTTTCCACCTATCACATTTCCAACTCCCCTCCTCCAAGTCCCTCCTCCCTACCTTTTATCTTCTCCTGCTGAACACTCTCTGCTCATTCCTGAAGAAGGGCCTGTGCCCGAAACGTCGAATCTCCTGTTCCCTGGATGCTGCCTGACCTGCTGTGCTGTTCCAGCAATAAAGTTTCAACTCTTGATATAAAGGCCAATATACCAGTTATCATCATGACCACCTGCTCTCCCTGCGTGCTTACTTTCAATGGCAGGTCAGGCTTCATTACACACTTCCCTGTTTCAATTTATAGCTGTTAAGATAATAACCCGCCATCTTGTGTTTTGCTCTCAACAAGGATAACCTCACTTTTTTCCAAATTCTACTACCTATGTCTGCTATTTGCCCACTCACTCAGCCTGACCAAGTTACATGGAAGCATCTTTGCATCATCCTCACAGCACACCCTCCCATACAGCTTGTGCCATATGCAAACTTGGAGGTGGTTACATTAGTTCCCTTATCTAAATCATTAATATGTCTTGTGAATAGCTGGGGTCTGAGCACTGATCCCTGAGGCACCCTAATAGTCACTGTCTGCCATTCAGAAAGGGACCATTTATTCCTACACTTTATTTCCTGTCTGCCAAACCATTTTCTATCCATCTCAATACACTAACCCCTACATGCTTTAATTTTATACACTAATTTCGTACGTGGGATTTTGTCGAAAGTCTTCAGAAAGTCCAAATAAACCACATTGACTGGCTCTCCTCTCATCTCTATGAGCTACACCACTACCATCTTCATCTCAAGAAGAGTTAGGGATGGGCATATATGTTGGCCTACCAGCATAGTCCCATGGATAAAAATAACTATTTTACTCCAATCTACATAAGCAAACTGTAGCTCTCACCACTCAGTGAGAACGACATGGGTTCAAGTCCCAATTTAGAGGGTTTAGTACATTATCTGACTCGATTAGATTCCCTTCAGTATGGAAACAGGTCATTTGGCCCAACAAGTCCACACCGACCTGCTGAACACTAATCTACCCAGATCCCCTACCCTAAGTTTGCCCCAGACTGATGCACTGAACACTATTGCCAATTTAGCATGGCCAATTCACCTAACTTGCACATTTTTGGATTGTGGAAGAAAACCGGATCACCCAAGGGAAACCCACGCAAACACGGGGAGAACATGCAAACTCCATACGCGCAGTCGCCTGAGGCTGGAATTGAACTCAGGTCCCTGCCTCTGAGCCAGCAGTGCTAACCACTGAGCTACCCAGAATCTATAATGACATTTCAGATATGACTGAGACCATAAAGAGCAGGATTAGGTCATTGGCCCATCATGTTTGCTCCACCATTCTATCATGGCTGATACTTTTCTCGACCCCATTCTCCCGCTTTCTCCCTGTAACCCTTGATCCTCTTACTAATCAAGAACCTATCTATCTCTGTCTTAAATACACTCAATGACTTGATCTCCACAGCCTTCTGCAGCAATGACTTTCACAGGTTCACCACCCTCTGGCTAAATAAATTCCTCCTCATTTCAGTTCTAAAGGGTGATCTCTTCACTCTGAGCTTACGCTCTCGGGTCCTAGTCTCGCCTACTAGTGAAAACATCTTCTCCACATCCACTCTATTCAGGCCTCTCAGTGTTCTGTAAGTTGCAATCAGATCCCCCACGTCCTTCCCAACTCCACTAAGTACAGACTCAGAGTCCTCAATTGCTCTTCACATGACAAGTCTTTCATCCCGGGATCATTTTTGTAAACCTCCTTTGGACCTTCCTCCAATGCCAGCTCATCCTTCCTTTGATATAGCGCCCAAAACCACCCAAATAAGAGCTGCATTGTTGGATGTACCAGCTGTCCAAAGACGCAGAAAAGATTACAAGAATGTTACCAGGTATGGAGGGTTTGAGATATCGGGAGAGGCTAAATCAGCTGGGGCTATCTCCCTTGGAGCATTGAATGCAGAGGGTTGACTTTATCGACATTTATAAAATCATGAGGGGTATGGATAGGGTGAAAAGCCAAGGTCCATTTCCCAGGGTAGGAGTGTCTAAAACTAGAGGGCATAGGCTTAGGGTGAGGGGAGAAAGATTTGAAAGGGATCTCAGAGGCAACTTTTTCATGCAGACGGATGTGAGTATGGAATGAACTGCCAGAGGAAGTCGTGGAGGCAGGTACAATTCCAACACTTAAAGGCATCTGAATGGGTATATGAACAGGAAGAGTTTAGAGGGATATGGGCCAAATGCTGCCAAATGATAAATTTAGGATATCTGGTCAGCATGGACAAGTTAGACCAAAGGGTCTGTTTCCATGCTATACATCTCTATGGCTTTATGACTCTCGATACTAAAGACCTGCCTGCATTTCCAAATGAACGTAAAATACCTCATGGGGCGACTTTAAAGATGACCTCCCTCATCTCCCTGTTGTCCAGGTCAAACATTTATCCCCCATTACCACCATCACTGAAACAACATTCTCATGTTGTGGCTTGTGGGAGTTAGTTGTGTGCATATTGGCTGTGGCATTTCCTATATTACAGCAGTCACTACATTTAATTGACTGGAGAACACTTGGGCATGTCCTGAGGTCACGAAAGGAGCCATACAAATGCTAATCTTTTTATCTTAAAGTGAGTATTTTGCCTGATTAATGTTTTAATGCCCACATTTCATGGGAACATTTCCTTTAGTTCCCTTTCTCAATGCTTATAACTCCTGACCTCTACCTTAAACTACAAAGGTCTGTCACCTCATGTAAAACTAGGTTAAATGGCTTATTTATGTTTCAGTCCCACTTCCTGCAGTACTTAATGCAACTTCAGAACTTACACTTCAATCTCTGGGGGATGTTGAAATGTTATATACCTCAGGGCATTGTGTACACATGTGTTATATGCACCACGATGGTTACCAACCCTTCAGGAATTGAAGATTAAAGTCCAGGAAAAAAATGCAGGAAAACAGACAGCAGGATATCAACCAATCTGTGTTCCTTTTGATAAATTGGTTGGGGGGGGGGGGGGGGGGGTGAGGTGGGGGAGGGAGGGGTCAGTTGGTTGACATGCATTGTAGTTAAAAGCAAGCAGTTGAGTGATGTAACCTTCAGGAATGTTTGCAACCACATGTTTCTTTTCTTTGTTTGTGGGATGTAAGTGCTGCTGCCATCGATGTCCAGAGGTGTCCACCATTTTCCTGAACTGAGGATACCCCCCCCCCCATCCTGGTTAACAGGGCCGTCTGCTGTGTGCAACCCATCTCCTGCACTTCTGGCTTCACCCCTTCTCTTCCCTTCTATAATAACAAGAGGGTCTCTCCGGTCCTCACTTTCCACCTCATCCGCACCCCCATCCATAGGATCATTAGCTGTCATTTTCACTACCTCCAGCCGGATACTACCATCAGACACATATTCCCCTCCGTTCTCTTGTCAGCCTTCCACAGAGACCATTCTCTCTGGTACACACAGGTCTACTCCTCCTACACTTCCAACACCACCACCCCTGCCACACCCTTAATTACAAAAGCTGCAACGCATGCCCGTTTACATCCTCCCTTCTCATTGTCGAAATCCCCAGACATACCTGCCAGGTGAAGCAGCTCTTCACTCAATCTAATCTTTTGCATTCGCTGCTCACAACGTGGTCTCTTCTAGATCGGGGAGATGAAATGCAGACTGGGGAGGTGAAATGCAGTTCGGGGAGATGAAATTGCAGACTGGGGAGATGAAATGCAGTTCGGCGAGATGAAATGCAGACTGGGGAGATGAAATGCAGATCGGGGAGATGAAATGCAGACCTGGGAGATGAAATACAGACTGGGGAGATGAAATGCAGACTGTGGAGATGAAATGCAGATCGGGGAGATTAAATGCAGACTGGGGAGGTGAAATGCAGATCGGGGAGATGAAATGCAGCCTGGGGAGATGAAATGCAGATCGGGGAGATGAAATGCAGACTGGGGAGATGAAATGCAGATCGGGGAGATGAAATGCAGACCTGGGAGATGAAATACAGACTGGGGAGATGAAATGCAGACTGTGGAGATGAAATGCAGACCGGGGAGATGAAATACAGCCTGGGGAGATGAAATGCAGATCGGGGAGATGAAATGCAGACTGGGGAGATGAAATGCAGACTGGGGAGATGAAATGCAGTTCGGGGAGATGAAATGCAGCCTGGGGAGATGAAATGCAGATCGGGGAGATGAAATGCAGCCTGGGGAGATGAAATGCAGACTGGGGAGATGAAATGCAAACTGGGGAGATGAAATGCAGACTGTGGAGATGAAATGCAGACCGGGGAGATGAAATGCAGACCTGGGAGATGAAATGCAGACCTAGGAGATGAAATGCAGACTGGGGAGATGAAATGCAGACTGGGGAGATGAAATGCAGTTCGGGGAGATGAAATGCAGCCTGGGGAGATGAAATGCAGATCGGGGAGATGAAATGCAGCCTGGGGAGATGAAATGCAGATCGAGGAGATGAAATGCAGACCGGGAGATGAAATGCAGACTGGGGAGATGAAATACAGATCGGGGAGATGAAATGCAGATCGGGGAGATGAAATGCAGCCTGGGGAGATGAAATGCAGATCGGGGAGATGAAATGCAGCCTGGGGAGATGAAATGCAGATCGGGGAGATTAAATGCAGACTGCAGAGATGAAATGCAGACCGGGGAGATTAAATGCAGACTGGGGAGATGAAGTGCAGATCGGGGAGATGAAATGCAGACCTGGGAGATGAAATGCAGACTGGGGGGATGAAATGCAGTTTGGGGAGTTGAAATGCAGACTGTGGAGATGAAATGCAGATCAGGGAGATGAAATGCAGACCTGGGAGATGAAATGCAGACTGGGGAGATGAAATGCAGTTTGGGGAGATGAAATGCAGACTGTGGAGATGAAATGCAGATCAGGGAGATGAAATGCAGACCTGGGAGATGAAATGCAGACTGGGGAGATGAAATGCAGACTGGGGAGATGAAATGCAGATCAGGGAGATGAAATGCAGACTGGGGAGGTAAAGATCGGGGAGATGAAATGCAGCCTGGGGAGATGAAATGCATATTGGGGAGATGAAATGCAGACTGTGGAGATGAAATGCAGCCTGGGGAGATGAAATGCATATCGGGAGATGAAATGCAGACTGTGGAGATGAAATGCAGATCGGGGAGATGAAATGCAGACCTGGGAGATGAAATGCAGACTGGGGAGATGAAATGCAGATCGGGGAGATGAAATGCAGACTGTGGAGATGAAATGCAGATCGGGGAGATGAAATGCAGACCTGGGAGATGAAATGCAGACTGGGGAGATGAAATGCAGACTGGGCAAACGCTTTTCATAACACTTTTGATCTGCTGCTAGAATGACTCCAAGTTTCTCATTGCCACTTCAACACACAACAGTGTTTCCCTGGCCAACATCTGTGTCTCAGACTTGCTGCAATGTTCCAGCAAAGCTCAATTCAAGTGGGAAGAACATGTCGTTTTCCACTTGGTGACCATGCAGCTTTCGAGACTCAATACTGAGTTTTATAATTTTAGAGCATGAACATCTTCTTCCATGTTTACCACTCACCCCTCACACCCTTGGTCATGTTATAAGTAGGGCAGCTTTCAGCACAGCCAACACATTTTCACCTACTCATTGTCTCCAAAATTACCTATTGAGATTCTCCTCTTCCCACTCTTGATCTGCCAAACCTTTTCCTTCTTTCTTCTTTCTTTGAGCTCCAACTCCACCTATCCACAAATGTCTTTCCCACTATCATCAGCACAAATGCCATATTTTCCGAGTAGCAATCAGTTCAGAAGAAGGGTCACTGAATTTGAAGCATTAACTCTGTTTCTCTCTCCACAGATTCTGCCTGTCCTGCTAGGTTTTTCCAGCAAATTGTGTTTTTGTACTTCTTACATAGCTGTATTAATTGTAATGAGATTAGCCAGATGGACTTCACAGAATATGTGTTCCCTGATTGGGGCTGTTATTCTGGTCCAATCATAGAGCCCTGGCTGACAGATAAGAACAGGATAATCTGAGGTTCTGTTTATTCTGAGAGCTGGCTCTGAGGGAGCTGGATCAGTGTCAAATACCATACATGTGTATATAAAGGGTGACTTGGCGACAGCATATCGATCTCTGTGGAACAATTTCAATAGTTGTTGGCAGGCAGAAGGCCTTTGTCATCAATAGCAGGTCACTATTTGACAGATTGACCAACTACTTGCTGCTGACCAAAGCTCCATTTGTACACATCCCTTTAGCTCCAGCTCATCTGCAAACTACACTTTAACAACTGCTGGCATCAATAATAACCATGTGTTTCATGCTACTTACTTTAAAACAAAAGCTATCCTTCAGTAATCCTTGGTTTTAAAATAGTACTTTTCTAATTTCAGTCCACAATTGAAAATACATAAAAAGTTATAAAGATATGGTCTTTATAATTGATTTCTAATGCTGTGTCGGTATTTAAATTTATTAGCATTATTCCAAAGTATTCCAGAACATAGAACAATACAGCACAGGAACAGGCACTTCAACCCATGATGTTGTGCTGAACATGACACTAAATTAACCTAATCCCTTCTGTCAGCCCTTGGTCCATATCACTCGATATCTAATATATTCTTATTCTTATCCAAAAGTCCCTTCAACACCCCTATTGTATCTGCCTCCACCACTACCCTGGCAGCGCGTTGCAGATGCCTACAGCTCTCTGTATAAAAAAAACTTAGCCTTCACATTTCCTTTGAACTTCCCCTTCTTACCTTCAATGCATCTCCCCTAATATTAGGCATTTCAACACTGTGGAAAAGATTCTGCCCATCAACCCTATCTATGCACCTTGTAATTTTATAGACTTCTATCAAGTCACCCCTCAGCCTCCACTGCTGTAGAATTTTCTAGCCCCTCTTTATAGCTCATATCCTCAAATCCAGCCAGCATCCTGATAAACCTCTTCTGCATCCTTTCCAAAGCCTCCACATCCTTCCTGTAATGTGGCGACCAGGATTGAACGCAGTACTCTAAATACCGCCTAACCAAAGTTCTGGCACTTTCCCCATTGATCTGGCAATCTATGTCCCCAACCAATTGAGGAGAGTAATTTGGTAAATACAGACCTGGGCTGCTGAGCATGTACCATTTTAAATTGCTTTTCGTTGGGCCTGAAGCAGAGTGGAAGCAGAGCACAGTGTTAGGATGGTTCAGTTGAAAAGTGAATCAGTACATTTCAATTAAAAAATGGACTGCAGGAAATCAGAAGGTGGCTGAGGCCAATTGGCGTGTCCACCCATATCTCAAAATCCTAACTAAAGCATGATCACAAGCTATCTTTGCATTAGCTCCCCCACCCCCAGCACAAACAATAACAGAAGGACTTGCAGAAGCAACAAGATAATTAAATGAAAAAAAAAAAAATACAATAATTTATTTTCTGGGTTTGCTCATGATTGTGTCAGGAGGATGATCTTCGAGTCCTGAAGGCTGAGAGCAACTCTGGAGGGTTGGCAGAACTTTGTTCAAGAAAATGTAGAGGGTGCTGTTTGCTGCAGTGAACCTCCTACTTTTATTATTCACTCACAGGATTGTTCTGCAGGAGGCAGTAGTGAACGGCCTTCTGGAATGGCTGCAGTCCTTGGGTATGGACCCAGAAGGCAGTTAGGAAGGGAACTCCAGAATTGTGAACACCAGCGACAGTGAAAGAGCTTTGATACATTTCCAAGTCAGGATGGTTTGTGGCTTGAAGGGCACCTTACAGATGGTAGGTCTCCCTACGTATCTGCTAGCTTCGTCCTTCTGGGCGGTAGAGGTTGAAAGGGTTGGAAGGATCTGTTTGGATCCTTGAAGATACGATAAAATGGAGAAGCAGTGCATTCGTAACACCAGCATTCTTAGCCCGCATGAGTATAGCTTACTCAGAAACCTTAAGTAAATGTGTAAATAAGTGTGGAAAAATTGTCTGTGGAAAACAGGAAGTAAAACCACTTTGGTTGTTAAATCTTGTCAGCCTTCCCCACTCACACTGCCACCCTGCGGTCATATTGTCACTGTAATTCTTGTCTGCTCAGCCCAGCCATTTCAAGGAGGTCATGTCAGTGAGTTGTTTCCCCTCCTCCCAAACCAACTGGGCCGAATCGCCTTATTAATTCTGTGAAACAAGATAATACCTTTTCTTCGTTCAAGATGCTTTGAGGCTGCAACTCAATGCTATCTGCTGCACTTGTACTTGCACACTTTGTCTGTCCATTACTTAGCTTGGCTGGTTGCCTGTGGAAGCAAGGAAAGCAAAACTATCTTTAAAAAGCTGCAGGAAGCCTCAGTTTTCTCAAGGTTAGTCACCATCAAAAAGACAGTAGAAATGACCATCATTCGTGTCACATGCTCACTCTACAAGATCAAAGTGCAATGGGTCAAGTCATAGAACAGGCTGTTGGAAAGTTTCTGTTGGAACATTTTACCTGGCGAGGAACTAACTGAAAGGACCATTGGCTTCTTGCTGTGACAGCTATTGGAGCACACAATATCCTGCTGAGTTACACAGACCAGTGTATTTCTTTCAGGGACGGTTGGGTAAACCTTTTGGAGTAGGATATGAAAGACGACAATAGGCACAGCATGAGACAATGAAGCTGACCCAGATTTGATTGATCAAATAGCCCTCTTCTGTATTGAAAAAATAGAGCCACACTTACTCTCAAAATGGAGGCCATTTAGCTTATTGAAAACTATCCAATTACTCCCACTCCTTTGCTCTTTCTTTTCTGACCTATAAATATGTGTTTTGCGTGTACACCCAATTCTATTTTGCATTCAATTTGATTCCACCACTCATTTTACAGCCAATGTGACCAACTAGAGTTGCCAATCCCTTCCCAAAGCTCTTACCTTAATGTTGAGGATTTCAAGACAGAAAGAAAACTTTCAAAGCACAAGTGCCAAATAACATCAGCATTAAATAATTCCCTCTCAACATCTGAATGATCATTGTTACAAGTACTTTGAAGAAGATGCTGAAATGAACAACACAGAATTCCTACAGTGCAGAAAGAGGCCATTCAGTCCATTGCATCTGTGATGACCTTCAGAACAGCAACCCTATATTTCCCACAACTCAACCATCTAACCTGCACACTACAAAGCAATTTAGCATGGCCGACCCACCTAACGGGCACACCTTTGGACTGTGGGAGGAAACCAGAGTGCCAGGAGGAAACCCTCACAGGCACAGGGAGAAGATGCAAGCTTCACACAGTCACCCAACACTGGAATTGAATCTGGATCCCTGGCACTGTGAAGCAGCAGTGCTAACCACTAAGCCACTATGCCACCCAGTCTTTCCATTCATGCCAATCTGAACAAAGAGTGTGCAGTGCAGTTCAGGAACAGTTAATTGGGGAAGTGATTTCTCAGGCAGCAGAATTCTGTGCTTGACTGTGGAAAAGGTTCAAATTCAAAGGGTTTTTTTTGGTTTCATAAAATTGGCCTGAAAGCGAACATTTTGTCTCCACAGGGATTCATCAAATCTGCAAGCAAAGGGGACTTGTTAAGCATTTAAATGGAAGTACAAGCTAAAAAAAAAGAAAACTTAGAAAAAATGTTTTTTGATGCACATCATTAAACTTACATCGTGGGGGGAATAATATAGTCTGATGTAAAATTAAATCTAATGGGAACTGTAATTTTTTCCTCACTAAAGGTCACCGTAGCTCATGCTAATGGTCATAAACTGTAGGATCTGACAAATAAAACAACACTAAAACTCAGATAACATTTTTTTTGAAAAAAAAGCACTGTTGCTTAATCATTCAGGGTCGACCAAAGAGCTGAAAAATACAATTTATAATTACTTTCAGGACTGCTAATGCACCAGTGGGCATCAGTTTGGGGATTTGGCATAGTGCAGTTCTACGGTTTGCTGTCTGAGTTCAGTATGTTTCTGTCTCCTCCTGTCTGATTGCTGACAGGGTTTATGCTGAATTCAGAGTTTGAGTGTGAGTCCGGAGACACATTGTGCATCTTTGTTCTGTGTGATGAAATTTTACCAAACAAGTTTTGTCTATGGGCTTGGTTTGATTAAACCCCATTTTGATTCCGATTTTGTGATCAGTTAAACAGTTTTCCGGGATGGTACTGTCAGGGGATAACAATTTTCCTGAGGATATCCTGCTTTCGGAGGGATGGGGCTCACCAATCAATGATAATAAGGTGGATTATAGAACAGACAGCACAGTAAGAGATCTTTTGGCCCACTCTTCCCACACCAACGTCTTTAAAAGATGATTCAACTTTCTCCCTTTGGTCTTTCTCCAGGTCTGTGCAAGTTCTTCCTATTGGATGAAGTTATCTCTGATACTATCGCATCAGATGGGTTTTGAACTGCAGGGATAGCCTATATTATGTGCTCAGGGATGGAGTCCAGCTTAAGGCCTTAACTTTTGAACCCAAAACCAATGATGGTTACATACCTTGATCTGACCGGGAGAGGGGCTGCACTGTTAGAGTTCAGATCATCCTCTTCATCTGTACTACCAATTTCGTCACTCGATGAGGAATATTCTATTGCCTTTCCAAAAGGGCCACTCCCAGTCTTCCCCCTGGCTGGTGTAATCCCCTCCTATTAATTCAGAAACATGTCACTTTAGGCCTTGAAACAACTTTATTAACCCAGTAACAAAAACAGAAGTTGCTGGAGAAGCTCAGCAGGTCTGGCGGCATCTGTGAAGGGAAATCAGAGTTAACATTTCGGGTCTGATGACTCTTCTTCAGACCTCAGATGGAATCAATGTCAGATTTTGGCTGCAGAGTTGGGAGATCACTCACATCTTCATCCATTTGGAAATCCAAATGTCCTCAAAAGTGGTTTCTATCCCATTTAACCATGTCTCCTTATTGATAACTCACAGTTGGTCGGTGCTCCCATACCTCTGGGATTGATTCTGCCATGTCACCTTGCTATGGGAATCTCCACATTGCCAGTAATTCCAGTCTTTTTTCTCCCCAATTCTATTGTAACCATTTACATCACCTGTGTGCGCGTCTCCTTTTTATTCTTTACTGGTCTTATTACCATCTCCTTTTACCTTGCACCATCATCCTTTTTGTTATTCAATCACTTGTGCCCCCCACCTTGGCAGACCCCTTTGCCTTCCTTACAAACCTTCACCCACTATTTCCATGCTATATTTGTTCACAATCTGTTAATCTTGAATAAACTAAGGGAAAATAGATATGTTGGGGCTTGGCTGAACACCACAAACCTCCAGCATCCTTTTGAAACAAATGCATATAAGGAAAAACGTTGCTTAATTGACAGATATTTCACTGAGATCTATTTTTCTATGGCTCAATGTTTTTATTATCCCGGTCTCTGTGGAAGTATTTCAGCCTGTTCAAATAATTAAAATAATATCATTAATTATTTCGGTTTCCTGTAGAAAGATAGAAGTATCAAGTGCTTGTAATGTCTGTTATTGATACTTTAATGCCTGGCAGGTATATGTTTTTAAACTCCCCTGTCCTTGGCATTGTTAAATTAGGGCTATTTGGCTCTGTTTCAGGTGTATTCTGACCATAGTGCTATGAATTGGCACGAAGATATTAAGGTCTTTGGCAATGATGGCGAATGGAATGTTATAGGATATCATGGATGTGTCACAGGGAGTGGATTGTTGGTGAGGGGGTCAGGAACATAGGGGGTAATATTAAATAAAACAACCAGGACAAAGATCTGGTGAATCAGGGTTGACCTATAACATTGGCAGAGTTACACCTGAAATGTTGACTTCTCCACCTCCTGATGCTGCCTGGCTTGCTGTGTTCTACCAGCCTCCTGCTTGTCTACCTTGGATTCCAGCAGCTGCAGTTATTTTCGTCTCTGACCCTTGGCATGAACAGCTGCTGTTGTCACCTCCAGCCCGACTTCAGCATATACTTGGAACCTTGGCTTGAAAACTTTGCCTTTCTCCTGAGGTAGGTGGGCTGAACTGACAGATTCCAACATGAAATTCCATTCCCTTCAGAGATAGTTCTGAATGGTTTGATTAGAACAACAGCAGAGATTAAGTGGCTCAATTATAAAGCCAACTTGGATACACTTGGCTTGGTCCATTGAGTAGAAGCTTGGGAGTGACTGACTGGGGTCTTTAAAGTGATTACCTGTAATATTCTTTTGCATGACTGAATCTGATTCGGGGGTGGGGGTGAGTCAGTTTTGGATGAAATTATGAAACAAAAAGCTGCTTTTCGCACTAAGGACTGTGATAATATTCCTCCAAATAAATGTTGAGGGCAGGTTGGATGAAACCTGCAGGACTGAAAACGCTATTTTTTGGGGGATGGGGGGAGTGTGAGTGAGGATTTTGGGGATGTGGAAAACAAAGGCAGTTAGATTAAGCTAGGGTACAAATCAATCATGATCTAATTGAATGTTTGAGCAGGTTATGAGGGGTCTACAGTACCTTCTCTGCCAACAGAACAATGTTAAGTAGAAAAAATAGATATATAGAATCTACTGAATATTTAGAATCTATCAGATATTTACTGTTGGAGAAATATATGCTGATGTAGTTTGAACAAGGCACAATGGCTGACAAGATCGGAGATACATTTCTGTGTTAAATGCCAACATGAGATGACTCACAGTATAGTTCCTCGATAGTGGGTAACTCCGTTTCTCTTCACATCGTCTGTTAAGTTGCTTGTCACTTTGGCTGGAGGAGTTGGGTAAAGGTGCTGCAAATCAAGAAGAACGGGAATCAACAACAGCAGTCCATGTGGAATTTTGACAATTCTATCAGAGTGAGGCTGTCCCAACTGATCATGGCAATTTAGGTCAACAGCAGAAACAGAACTGCAATAACAGAACAATTCCTATCTCATTCTAGATGTTTGGGGTTGACAAACATAATATATGCAGAAATGCTCCAATGTGCTAAATTTGCTCCTAACTGTAACAAGGTCAGCCAGGCGGACCTCAAAGAATATAAGTTCCCTGATTGGGGCTGTTAATCTGGTCCAATCAGGGAGCCCTGGCTGACAGATATAAACAGGAGCGCCTGAGAGCTGGTTCTCAGGGAGTTGGACCAGTGCCAAGTAATATGCAGGTATAAATTAAGACTGACTTTGTGATGGGATACCGGCCTCTGTGGAAATATTTCAGCCTGTTCGAATAATTAAAATAATATCATTAATTATTTCGGTTTCCTGTAGAAAACATTAGATTTTTGTGAAAACGGAAGCCATCATGCTATACAGATTGCAGTGCTCCAGAGAAAGTAAGTGGAATGGCAATAAATGAAAAGTCTTGTAGCAACATACTGATGCAAAATAAAAGCAGCACCAATAGAAGCAAAGTTAGCAGGGCAATCTCATCAACAGAATCCCTTTCAAAACCAGTAACAAACAGGTATGGTTAGCTTTTGCCCCAGACCACCCTATTTTGTTTAGAATTTAGAATATGTTGCTCCATCAGTGAGTTTTATAGCATATTGGTGAGCTTTGACTTAAAGAACATTGGATTTGTTAGCACAAGTTAATGGGATTGACGGTTTTGCTGAGACACTTTGGATTAATGACTGGGATTTAGGAATTGTAGCTCACGATGGTGACTGTAGAGATTTGATAAATGCATCGCTGTGATTCCTCATTTCATCCATGTGCTTGTGTAAATGGAAATATGAGGTTAGAACAGATATAACATGTGGCTGGCAATACGGTGCAAGAGGGAGGTTTTTGGATCCCTGGAACATTTATTCTGGATGTGGGGAGGTGGTTCTGATAGATCCGATAGTTACATCTCAACAGAGCTGAGGCCAACTGTATTGACCGGCTGTGTCTTAGCTCTGGTGAGCACTTAAACAAACTTGGGAACTGCAATTGGAAACTGCATGCAAGAGAAAGGAGAAACAAAGTTGGGACCAGCACAAGGGGGAATGCAGTAGTCAGAACTCTGAAGTAATGTGGACATTTTTAACTTGAATTTCCAAAATGTGTTTTTTTAAAAAAGATTTGATATAGCCAAAAGTGGTAAATTAGTGTAACCATAGGTAACCACAACCTGAGGAATGGAGCCCAGTAAGCTTCAGGGATGATAAACACAGGGGGCATAAAGCCATGATGATAACAAAGACCTGCATCAAATTAAGGCAGGGCTGGGTACTGAGTATTCCTGGATACAGGGGCTTCAGGAAAGATAAAAAAGGAAAGAAAGAGGGGAGGTTTGGTGAGGAGAATATCACAATGCCAGAGAGAGAGGACATCCTATTGGGAGGAGGGGTCAGAAACAGAATCTATCTGATTTGAATTTAGATGTAATAGAGATATTATTGCACTATTTGAGATGTTTTATGAATCACCAACTAGTGGGAAAGGCACAGAGGAGTAAATCTACAAAGAGATTATAGAGAAGTGAAAGACAGTGTTAACGTAATGGAGGAACTATAATTATTCTAATATAAAGTGGATAATGGTAATAAAGTAAAGGGCTTTTTTTACAAGCATGTTTGAGAGAATTATATTGATCAATAAATTTCAGCCCAATGAGGAGGCATTGATAGATTTGGATCTCGGAAATAAGCTGGGTCAAGTTTTTTAAGGCAAAGATAGATAGACATTTGAATAATGAGGGAATCAAGAGTTATGGGTAAGTAGATCTGAGTCCATGAAAAAATCAGCGTTGATCTTATTGAATGGCAGAGCAGGTTCGATGGGTCTATTCCTGCTCCTATTTTTTATGCTCTTATGTTCTAAGCAGATAAAGATAGGCAGACAACATTTAGGGAAGAGTGACCTTTGTATTGTTAGGTTTAAGTTGGCTACAGAAATGGACAAGGAGTAATTTAGAAGAGAAATACTAAAAGGAATGGTGATTTTAGCAGGGTGAGAAAAGACTTGGCTTATGTAATTTGATTGGCAGGTAAAACTGTAATGGAACAATGGGTTCCTGTGAAGAAGGAGATATTTTGGGAACAGTTAGGTTACTCCTAAGCAGGAGCAAGGTTCAGGTAAGCAAAGCCAGAGCTCCCTGATTGTTGAAAGAGATAGAGAGTAATATGAAGCAGAATGGGTAGGTGTAAGTTAGATAACAGGTTGTGAGCACAAGTATGAAGCAGGCTAAATATAGACAAATGCAAGGAATATGTAAAAGGATTTCGATTTCCAGAAGGCATTGAAAAAGTGCCACATTGTTCCAATAATTGTCAGAACTCTGGATAATGTGGACATTTTTAATTTGCAAATCCAAAATGTGCTTTTTTAAAGAGGGCTGATATAGCCAAAAGTAGTTGCAGATGTCAATTAACTGGCTGTTTAGAGAGAGTAAGAGAGAGAAAAGGGGAAACGGATATACAAACACATAGAGAGCCAGGGAGAGAGGAACCAGTGGAATGTAATGCCGAACATGTCAAAGAAACTTCAAACTGACTGGACTGTGACTTCGCCTGACTTTAAAGAAAAGAAGGAACACATGACACCTGCTCGACAACAAGTCATTCTCTTTGAATTATGTTTCAAAGTTTAAAAATATTTAATGTGTATTCTTCAAAGGGAGAAATAATGACAAGAGTTCAAAACATCATTGAAATGGAAGCATGAGACTGAGCACTCTGTATGTGCCAGCCGGCGCCTAAGAGTTATTGCATTATGAGGAATCAAGAAAATTTCCCCTTGTTACCCCTGTGTAGCAGGGCAAAAAAAGGGAAATCCTCCCATATTTGAGTATGGAAAAAATGCTGTAGAGAAGACCCAGGACAAAGAAATCTTAATTGGCCGAAAGAAAACAGCTAAAAACCAGGATATTATGAGAAGATTAGATTATATTCCCTACAGTATGGAAGCAGGCCCTTCGGCCCAACAAGTCCACAGTGACCCTCCAAAGAGTAACCCACCCAGCCCCATGCCCCTATCCTATATTTACCCTTGACTAATGCATCTAACACTATGGGCAATTTAGCATGGCCAGTTCACCTGACCTGCACATCTTTGAATGGGAGGAAACTGGAGCACCCGGAGGAAACCCAAGCAGACACAGGGAGAATGTGCAAACTCCACACAGATAGTCGCCCGAGGCGGGAATGGAACCCAGGTCCCTGATGGTGTGAGGCAGCAGTGCTAATCACTGAGGCACCGCCCAGAAATCTTGGAAAGAAATTGCAGGCCCCTTTCAGAACTATTCGCATCATCTGTAAATACGAGTGAGGTGCCAGAAGACAGGAGGATGGCTAATCTTGTTCCCTTGTTTTGAATAGGGATGTAAGGAGAAGCCTGGGAACTGTAGACCTGTGAGTCTGACTTCAGTGGTGCGTAGGTTGTTGGAGATGATTCTGAAAGATAGGATTTATGTACATTTGGAGAGGTAAGGCATGTTTGGGGAAAGTCAGCATGGTTTTGTGTGAGGGAAATCATGTCTCACAAACTTGATTGAGTTTTTTGAGGAAGTAAGCAAAATGATTGATGAGGGCAGAGCAGTAGACATTGTTTACTTGGATCTTAGTAAAGTCTTTGGCAAGGTTCCACATGGTAGACTAATGAGTAATGTTAGATCACATGGGATTCAGGGTGAGCTTACCAATTGGATACCAAATTGGCTTAATGGCAGGAGAAAGTGATGTCTGCAGATGCTGGAGATCAGAGCTGAAAATGTGTTGCTGGAAAAGCGCAGCAGGTCAGGCAGCATCCAGGGAACAGGAGAATCGACGTTTCGGGCATAAGCCCTTCTTCAGGAATGGCAGGATACAGACAGCATTGTTGGAGGGTTGGCTTTTGGAATGAAGACCTGTGACTAACAGTGTTCCACAGAGATCGGCTCTGGGTCTTCTTTTGTTTGTCATTTATATAAATGATTTAGATGACAATATAGAAGGCATTGGTCTGCTATTATACAAAACTTATTGCTAGCCACTAACAATCCCCATTTGCAGTTATTCATCCTCCAAGACTGATCATTATCTACTCCTTTGTATGCCCAACTGTTATAGAGTCATACAACACGGAAACAAACCCTTCAGTCGAACATAATCCCAACTACAGAGGAACCTTAATTATCCAAATGGCAATTATCCAAATTCCAGATTATCCAAATAAGATCTCACAGTCCCATAAAAATGTTACATCAAAGAGGTATGTGAGTTCAGATTACCTGTACTGAAGGACATGTGAAAACGCTGGCAAAAACAAAAACACAAGCACCTCATGCATCAGCGACTGGATTTTGTTTTAACGTAAGGGTTGGATACACAGCCCTTTGCAAAAGTAACTGCTTTATTCATGTCACTTTACCAGGCTGTTCATGAAACAAATGGCAGTGAAAGTAAACACATGAGCGAGGTGGTGTTTCTGTCTTTCTACCTCGACACAGAGTTCAACAAAACCTGACAAATGCTCTTGTGATTGTAGAAGCTGTTCGGGACCTTGTTTAATGCTAGGATTTCATATGTTTATGTGATAGTAAGGGTTTAGTCCTTCTCAGTTTAACCTGCCAATTTGCAGAATGCAAAGACTAAATTGTTGAAATAGCAGACTCATCAAAATTATAGATTTAAACAAACTCTTCGGTGGAGTAAAGCATTACAGCAGTATGGCTTCCCTTGTTTAAGGTCAAATTGATTATCTCAATAATCGATTATCCAAATAAAATACTGCCCGCCCGAGTTGCTCGGATAATCAAGGTTCCTCTGTAACCTAGTCGCACCTGCCTGCTCCTCGCCTGTAACCCTCCAAATCTTTTCTATTCATGAATTTATCTAATTATATTTAAATGTTGTAATTGTACCCACAGCCACCACTTCCTCAGGAAGTTCATTCCACATGTGAATCACCCTCTATGTAAAAGATTTTCACTTTTTTAAAAATCTTTTTCCTCGCCCCTTAAAAATGTACCCCCTATTCTTGAAAACCCTCATCCTTCGGAAAAGACAACTACCATTAACTCCATCTATACCTCTCATGATTGATAAACTTCTATCAGGTCTCCTCTCAATCTTCTACGCTCCAGTGAAAAGAAGTCACAGCCTATCTAGCCTTTCTTTGTCACTCAATCTTCTATACCTGGCAACATCCCCATAAATCTCTTCCGAACCCTGTCCAGCTTGATAATATGCTTCCTATAACTGGGTGAACAGAACCGGACACAGTATACCAGAAAGGGCCTCACCAATGTCCTGTACAACCTCAACATGACCTCCTAACTTCTATAGGAGAAAGTGAGGTCTGCAGATGCTGGAGATCAAAGTTGAAACTTTATAGCTGGAACAGCACAGCAGGTCAGGCAGCATCCAGGGAACAGGAGATTCGATGTTTCGGGCACAGGCCCTTCTTCAGGCCTGAAGAAGGGCCTGTGCCCGAAACGTCGAATCTCCTGTTCCCTGGATGCTGCCTGACCTGCTGTGCTGTTCCAGCAATAAAGTTTCAACTCCTAACTTCTATACTCAAAGGACTGAGCAATGAAGGCAAATGTACCAAGCACCTTTTTAACCACCTACCTAAATGTGACACAAACTTCAAAGAATTATGTACCTGAACCCTTAGGTTCTTCTCTCTCTCTGAGCTCTATCTCCACCTTTCATTTGCTCCTCATCCCCTCTCCTTACCCTATCTCCGGCACAAGAAACGATAGTTCCTGATAGTTACAATCAGTTCTAAGGAAAGGTCAGTGGACCTGAAACGTTAACTCTGATTTCTCTCCATAGATCCTGCCAGACCTGCTGAGCTTTTCTGGCTTTTTCATGCTTTTAGAAATGATAGTCCGTCAAAATTAACATGCACTTGGGCAAGTGTGGATTAATTACAGGAAATCAGCATTTCGTTGGGTGAGAGGGGAAAGATATAAAAGAGACCTAAGGGGCAACTTTTTCACGCAAAGTGTGGTACGTGTATGGAATGAGCTGCCAGAGGATGTGGTGGAGGCTGGTACAATTGCAACATTTAAGAGGCATTTGGATGGGTATATGAATGGGAAGGGTTTGGAGGGATATGGACCAGGTGCTGGCAGGTGGGACTAGATTGGGTTGGGATATCTGGTCGGCATGGACGGGTTGGACCGAAGGGTCTGTTTCCATGTTGTACATCTCTAAGACTCTATGAGAATGGGATTGAACTTTCCCATTTTCATTAAATATGTTTTGTTGAATGAGACTTTTGATAGTGTAGAGTGACTTTTCTCACTCCATTTTCTGTTCTTCACTTCATTAATGATGAAAGCAGGCTCTTCAGTCCCTATCTTGTGCGATTGCACGGCAGAACAATAGAACAGTTATGGCAGAGAAAAAGAACATTCAATGCATTGTGTCTGCATTAGTCAAGTAAAACAACAGCCTGCTCTACCCTCACTTTCCAGCTCCTGTGCTTCACCTTACAGGACTTCAGGTGAAGATCCAGGTCACTTTTTAAATTAATTAAGGATTTCTGCCTCAGCCATCAAACGCAGCAGCAAATTCCAGACACCCACCATCCTCAGCTTGAAATGAACTTTTTCCTGTTCCTCTAATCCATCTACCAGCCACCTTAAATCTGTCTCCCTGGGTAGTGGACCTCTGCATTTTTAGGGGGCACAGACCCCTGAGACACGTCTTCCCTGTTCACTCCTTCTGAACACCTTGTTATTTTGCACATCTTGATTGAGTTACCCTCAGCTTCGTCTGTTCTGAGGTAAACAGCCCTAGCCTAACCATTCTTTCCTCACAGCTGCAAATTTCAAGCCCTGGCAATCTTTTCAGAGCAGTTTGTCCTTCCTGTAATTTGGTGACTCAACGTACTCAAAACTCTAGCTGTGGCCAAGCAAACAATATCTTATATTGTTCCAGCATTCTACTTCTGCTTTTATACTCAATGAATCCCACATACATTCTTTATTACTTTATTTACCTGTCCTGCCACCTTCAGAGAACTATGGACATGTACTCCAAGGTCTGTAACTTCCTCTCAATGCTCTCTCACATATTGTGTATTCCATTGTCTGTTTGCCCTCCCCAGTTGCATAATGTTCACTTCCCAGAATCCCATTTGCTACATTTCCATCCTCTCAACCAAGTCAACAGCTATCCACTTCATAATCAACTGTATGGCCAAAATTAGTGCCATCTACCTCCCACAGATTAGTGTAAAATATTAATATGTATCATAAACATTGAGGTCTGTGAAACACAACTAGATACTGTTTTCCATTTGCAAAAACATTAGTCAACCTCTTGTTTCCTGCCTCTGACTGACTCATAGATGGTACATACTGTGTTGATAGTAAATAGAGTGCAAATTGAGTGCGATGGATGTGGTGCCAGTCAAGGGGCTGCTTTGTCCTGGATGGTGTTGAGCTTCCTGAGTATTGTAGGGGCTGCACCCATCCAGGCAAGTGGGGAGTATTCCATCATATTCCTGACTTGTGCCTTGTAGATAATGGTTAGATTTTGGGGGAGTCAGGGGGTGAGATGCTCACTGTAGAATTTATAGACTCTGACCTGCTCTTGTAGCCACTGTATCTAACTGGCTAGTCCAGTTTGTGGTCAATGGTAAGCCCCAGAACATTAATAGTCGGGGATTCAGTAGTGATAATGCCATTGAACTTCAAAGGGCAATGGTTCTTGCTGGATCTGGTGCATGACTGCGAAAGGAATGAAAGGATGAATTGATTAGGTGAGATTACTGGGCATTGCTGCATATATAAGTAATGTGACCAACTGGGCAAAGGATTTATTTTCTTGCTGTGAAATTCCACTTCATTCCCTAAACCAAACTAATTCTTCATAAGGCTGATGTTTTAGACAATTAATGGTGAAGAAGTTCTCTCTCTCTTTAGATCAGGTATGCATTTATAAACAGGGGACACTACACCCACTTGATAAGCAAGCATAAAGAAGAATGGGATGTGAAAGAGTGAAGAATGCAAATTCTGAAGCAATTGTGAAATAGTGGGGAAATCACACTTTGTATTTGCCATAGAAAGGTTCAGTTGGAACTATCCCAGATAACACCATTATAATCTCACTCAATGCGGTTTTGCTTGTTATGTTAAATAGCTTTGAGAATTTTACAGGGAATGAACAAGTCCCACATTCTTGGGAAGGCTGAATGTGGTCCCCAAGGCTGTAATTAGCATGCTCACATTCCGAATTACCAAAATGCGATACAGTTCTTTAACAACTGGGGTTAATCCCAGTTCAGCTTGTGATAGCACAATGATTAAACATTTTGTTATTAAATTGTTCGCAATGCAGTTCCCTGTTTCTATACCACAGGTCACGAGGGGTTCACAGAACATGACAACAACACTCGAGGTAAGTTTGAAAGAGAAATTGTGTTGGTCAGAGTGCACGACAAGGGCCACCTTCATAGTATAAAATTATTTTTGTCAGATCACAACAAATTGGGAGCAATCCTTTTTTCAAACTGCAGGCATGTGTAACTGAGGTTGTTAGGGAGCCCAGTAGATAAAAGGTTCAGAAAATTAATATAATGTACTTTGAACAACTCGCACAGAAATGCACAGAGTCACAAACAGACAGCAAGGCTCTTGAAACTGGTTCAGAACTAACGATGGGTCAACTGAATCAAAATCAATGAGACTTTGGTGGTATCATTGGATCTCTGAAGTAAGTAGTGGCTATTGATGGAACTCTTTTCAGGGCTGTAGCAGTTTGTTTATTGGTTAGTTATTCCCTCAGTAACAGTTTAATAATCAGTAATTAGGAGCAGGGAGAGGAGGACCTGCTGGTTATTGTTTCGCTTGATTTGTGTTCAGTGCTTTCTGAATGGGGTCAGTTTGTAACTCACAAAGGCCACAACATGTGGTCAGTAGGACAACAGCTGATCTTTGTTGTTGCACTTTCCTCCAGCTCCCCATTCATGAAGCATCAGATCCATTGGAGAGAATTTCCAATTACAGAAACCCTGACTCAGTTCCACACTATCAACCCGAAGTTGACTTTCATCATCTCCCCAGCTCTCTGTTATTAATTGGAGGACCCCAGTTGTGTGTCCAGTGGTTTTCAAAACTGCTTCAGTTGCCCTCTGTTTCCAAATCTAGACACTCATTTCCTGACTGAGTCCATTTTATCATACATGCAAATTTCACTCCAGAGCATGTCTCAAAGCTTCACCCATTCTTTCATCTTAAACTTATAACTTACATTGGATTTTCAAAACAACTCTAGCTCACATCTTGGCCTACTATGGCTCCATCAATGTGAAGTGCTGACTTTCTTGCTAGTGGTCAGTTTCCTCTCCTCTGGTATTGTCCCACTCAAAACAACTGTCATTCATCCACTCTTTAAAACAAACCACCCTTAACTTCCTTATTGTGGGAAACTACTGCCCCAATTCCAACTTCCCTTTATTCTCCAAAATCCGAGAATATGCAGTTCCCTTCCAAAACCATGCCTACCCTTCCTGCAATGCCAAGATTAACACTCTTCAGTCAGATTTTTGCTGTACAACTTCACTGAAATTGCCTTAATTACAGGCATAAATGACTACTTCTGCGGCTGTGATAGAATACCAATCATTACTCTTCTTGAACTGTCTGTGACCTTTGACATGGTTGACTCCTCAGTCACCATGCTCACTCTCAGAATCCCTATCCTGTGGAAGCAAGCCATTTGGCCAATTGAGTCCATACTGACTCTCCGAAGAACATCCCACCCAGACCCACCCCATTTCTGTAACTCTGCACCTCCCATGGTCAACCCACCTAACCTGCATACCCCTGAACATGACGGACAATTTAACACACGGTCAATTCACCTAACCTGCACATCTTTGGACTGTGGGAGGAAACCTGAGTGCCCGGAGAAAATGCAGACATGAGGAGAACAAGCAAACTCCACGTGGACTCGACTGAGTGGGTAATCGAACCTGGATGAGTGTGGTGAGACAGCAGTGCTAACCACTGAGACAGCATGTCGTTCAGCACGCAACACCCTTGCAGAACAGGATTGGTATCAGCTAGTTTCACCCTTGTCTATCCAATCTTCTGTAAATATCTCTTTTCCAACTCTCACATTCTAGAGTGCTGCAAAGATATTTATGTGGCCTTTTGCTATCGCTAATCTACATTGCGTTGAATGCAACACATGTTGTCCTGGGGTATCCATCGGCATTATCATGGTGGGAGATGATGATGCTTCCAATTTCATACAATGTTGGTTTTTACGCTCGGGTGAATGAGCTGAGGGCCAGAAGCGAGGATATGAGGGTAGGGAAAACATTGAGTGAACACCCACAAAATAAAGGTAAAGCAATTAACCGCAGCAATTATGTGATTGTGCTAAGGATGATTTCTGTTTGGATGAGTGCGTTGATGACAGTGTGAGTGTGTTAATGAAGGTGGTTTGGATGAGGGGGTTAATGACAGTAGTTTGGATGAGTGGGTTACTGACAGTGGTTTAGATGAGGGGGTTAATGACAGTAGTTTGGATGAGCGGGTTACTGACAGTGGTTTAGATGAGGGGGTTAATGACAGTGGTTTGGATGAGTGTGTTAATGACAGTGGTTTGGATGAGGGGGTTAATGACAGTGGTTTAGATGAGTGCGATAATGACAGTGGTTTGGATGAGGAGGTTAATGACAGTGGTTTAGATGAGTGCGTTAATGACAGTGGTTTGGATGAGCGGGTTAATGACAGTGGTTTGGATGAGGGGGTTAATGACAGTAGTTTGGATGAGTGTGTTAATGACAGTGGTTTGGATGAGGGGGTTAATGACAGTGGTTTAGATGAGTGCGATAATGACAGTGGTTTGGATGAGGAGGTTAATGACAGTGGTTTGGATGAGCGGGTTAATGACAGTAGTTTGGATGAGCGGGTTAATGACAGTAGTTTGGATGAGGGGGTTAATGAAAGTGGTTTGGATGAGGGGGTTAATGACAGTAGTTTGGATGAGGGGGTTAATGAAAGGGGTTTGGATGAGGGGGTTAATGACAGTGATTTGGATGTGTGCGTTAATGACAGTGGTTTGGATGAGGGGGTTAATGACAGTGGTTTGGATGAGTGCGTTAATGACAGTGGTTTGGATGAGCGGGTTAATGACAGTAGTTTGGATGAGTGCGTTAATGACAGTGGTTTGGATGAGGGGGTTAATGACAGTGGTTTAGATGAGGGGGTTAATGACAGTGGTTTGGATGAGTGCGTTAATGACAGTGGTTTGGATGAGGGGGTTAATGACAGTGGTTTAGATGAGTGCGTTAATGACAGTGGTTTGGATGAGCGGGTTAATGACAGTAGTTTGGATGAGTGGGTTAATGACAGCGGTTTGGATATGCGGGTTAATGACAGCGGTTCGGATGAGGGGGTTAATGACAGTGGTTTGGATGAGCGGATTACTAACAGTGGTTTGGATGAGTGCATTATTGACAGTGGTTTGGATGAGGGGTTTAATGACAGTGGTTCGGATGAGGGGGTTAATGACAGTGGTTCGGATGAGGGGGTTAATGACAGTGATTTGGATGTATGCGTTAATGACAGTGGTTTGGATGAGTGGGTTAATGACAGTAATTTGGATGAGGGGGTTAATGACAGTGGTTTGGATGAGGGGGTTAATGACAGTAATTTGGATGAGCGGGTTAATGACAGTGGTTTGGATGAGGGGGTTAATGACAGTGGTTTGGATGAGTGGGTTAATGACAGTAATTTGGATGAGCGGGTTAATGACAGTGGTTTGGATGAGTGCGTTAATGTCAGTGGTTTGGATGAGGGGGTTAATGACAGTGGTTTGGATGAGGGGGTTAATGACAATGGTTTGGATGAGTGGGTTAATGTCAGTGGTTTGCATGAGCGGGTTAATGACAGTGGTTTGGATGAGCGGGTTAATGACAGTGGTTCGGATGAGCGGGTTAATGACAGTGGTTCGGATGAGCGGGTTAATGACAGTGGTTTGGATGAGGGGGTTAATGACAGTGGTTTGGATGAGCGGGTTAATGACAGTGGTTTGGATGAGGGGGTTAATGACAGTGGTTCGGATGAGCGGGTTAATGACAGTGGTTTAGTTGAGGAGGTTAATGACAGTGATATGGTTGAGGAAGTTAATGACAGTAGTTTGAGTGGAACAGTACCGGAGGAGAGGAAATATTGCACAAAGTAGATGTGGAGCTGTGGAAGGTTTGAGCATTTTTGAGCTTCCTAAGTTCACAGGAATTTAATGGCAGCACGTCAGCTTGATGGGATAGTGAAACCTTTGAAGTGGATTCTGACATTTATCTGAAAAGGTTTAGCATCTGCACACTACGAAGTAATGTTCAGCCCATACACAATATTTGTGTCACTTCAGTTGGACTACTGTGTGGGCTCTACCTGATTGGAAGGACAAGCTTGAGAGAAGGTACATGTAGATTCAATGAGACAGTGTCTGGTATCTGAAATCACAAACATTGGAGGAGGAGGTTGAGAGGTGGTCTTTTTGGAGGCGTATAAAACCATGATGGGTATAGTTAGGGTGAATGGAAGGTACCTTTTCTCTGAGGTGTGGGATTTCAAAGCTAGGGGACACTTTTTATGGTGAAAGGAGAGAGATTTCGGAAAGACAGCAGAGACAATTCCTATGCACAGAGTGTGGTTCACATGTAGAATGAATTTCCTGAGAAAGTTGTGGATGTGGACATAGTTACAACATTTAAAAGACAACATTTCCAAAAATAAATGAATAGGAAAGGCTTGGAGGTACATGGGCGAGCAGTAGGCAGGTTGGACTAGTTTAGTTTGGGATTATCTTTGTCATGGACTGATTGGATCAAAGGGTCTGTTTCCACGCTGTATGACTCCATGACTCTATAGCATGGGAAACAAAATTGGGTCCTTTCTAATTAGAACAATGCAGAGTGTGAGGGGATGGACCAGGTCAAATATAAGCAGACTGCTGGCAATTGTTGGGTGGTCTAGAGCGAGGCAACTTCAAATACATAACTAAATGCAGAAGGTTTAGAACAGGAGGAAGGAGAAGCTTCTCTGGACACAGAATTGTGTGGCTGTGGAATTCATTTTCATTGTTGCTGAATGTAGCGGAAGTTGTGTTAATAATTTAGGATTAGATTAGATATGTGAATAAGGGAATGGGGGAATGAAGGGATATGGGAACAAGCAGTGTAGAAAGTAAACATCAACACAGCCTCATTAAGCTGAAGTTCCCTTTTACTGTGTCGTAAATTCTACATATTATGATGTTGAGACATGTTTCATACTTAAATTCTCAAAATTGGCAAAAGCCTGGGAACTTGGTGCCACACCTCTAACTTCCGTTAGAAAATATGTGACTTTTTGGGGAAGTTGTAGGGTGCGGCACCAAGGGAATGTAAAGAGAAACATCACCGAAGCAAAACTAATGGGCAGAGTAGTGCAATTTCCTCTTCGCTTTGTGACACAGAATGCAGTGACAAACACAAACTCTCCCGTGTTTCTGTCAAGACGACATTATGGGAAGAAACCTGTGCCGTGGCCACAGACTCACCTGATACAGTGCGGGAACTGTTTCGGCTGCCACTCTGCGAATTGTTGCCAGGGAAATTGCTTCTGACTTGCTTGGCCGGTGGGCTCTCCACCCTCTCCCACAGGGGCTGCAGTTCAAAGTTACTGCACAGAAACACAAACAATCCACAATCGGTCAACCATGTTGGGACAACTTTTCATTGCCGACTGGCAACAGCTTTTATTCAGGATGATGGGAGGAGTGTTCACCAGACAAGAAACCACTTTGGTTGCCTGCAGTTTTCAAAACGTCCGTCTCGACATTCCGTGGCAATATCTTAGATCTCTGTATTACTGGCTAAGTCAGAACAGCGAAGCCAGAGACAAAATAGCTTGCATCTGTTCATTGTGCTTCAAAAGTTTAGGTCATCCCAAATTGCTTTATTCTGGATCAGTGGTGCTGGAAGAGCACAGCAATTCAGGCAGCATCCGAGGACAGGCAAAATCGACGTTTCGGGCAAAAGCCCTTCATCAGGAATAAAGGCAGAGAGCCTGAAGCATGGAGAGATAAGCTAGAGGAGGGTGGGGGTGGGAGAGAGTGGCATAGAGTACAATAGGTCAGTGGGGAAGGAGATGAAGGTGATAGGTCAGGGAGGAGAGGGTGGAGTGGATAGGTGGAAAAGGAGCTGGGCGGGTCGGACAAGTCCGGACAGGTCAGGGGATCGAGTTTCTGGAGGTTAGAAGCTAGGATGAGGTGGGGGAAGGGGAAATGAGGAAACTGTTAAAATCCACATTGATGCCCTGGGGTTGAAGTGTTCCGAGGCGGAAGATGAGGCGTTCTTCCTCCAGGCGTCTGGTGGTGAGGGAGCGGCGGTGGAGGAGGCCCAGCACCTCCATATCCTCGGCAGAGTGGGAGGGGGAGTTGAAATGTTGAGCCACTGGGCGATGTGGTTGATTGGTGCGGGTGTCTCGGAGATGTTCCCTAAAGCGCTCTGCTAGGGGGCGTCCAGTCTCCCCAATGTAGAGGAGACCGCATCGGGAGCAACGGATACAATAGATGATATTAGTGGATGTGCAGGTAAAACTTTGATGGATGTGGAAAGCTCCTTTGGGGCCTTGGATGGAGGTGAGGGAGGAGGTGTGGGCGCAGGTTTTACAGTTCCTGCGGTGGCAGGGGAAAGTGCCAGGATGGGAGGGTGGGTCGTAGGGGGGCGTGGACCTGACCAGGTAGTCACGGAGGGAACGGTCTTTGCGGAAGGCGGAGAGGGGTGGGGAGGGAAATATATCCCTGGTGGTGGGGTCTGTTTGGAGGTGGCGGAAATGTCGGCGGATGATTTGGTTTATGCGAAGGTTGGTAGGGTGGAAGGTGAGCACCAGGGGCGTTCTGTCCTTGTTGCGGTTGGAGGGGTTGGGTCTGAGGGCGGAGGTGCGGGATGTGGATGAGATGCGTTGGAGGGCATCTTTAACCACGTGGGAAGGGAAATTGCGGTCTCTAAAGAAGGAGGCCATCTGGTGTGTTCTATGGTGGAACCGCTCCTCCTGGGAGCAGATACGGCGGAGGCGGAGGAATTGGGAATACGGGATGGCATTTTTGCAAGAGGTAGGGTGGGAAGAGGTGTAATCCAGGTAGCTGTGGGAGTCGGTGGGTTTGTAGAAGATGTCAGTGTCAAGTCGGTCGTCACTGATGGAGATGGAGAGGTCCAGGAAGGGGAGGGAGGTGTCAGAGATGGTCCAGGTAAATTTAAGGTCAGGGTGGAATGTGTCCAATTCCTCCGCCTCCGCCGTATCTGCTCCCAGGAGGAGCGGTTCCACCATAGAACACACCAGATGGCCTCCTTCTTTAGAGACCGCAATTTCCCTTCCCACGTGGTTAAAGATGCCCTCCAACGCATCTCATCCACATCCCGCACCTCCGCCCTCAGACCCAACCCCTCCAACCGCAACAAGGACAGAACGCCCCTGGTGCTCACCTTCCACCCTACCAACCTTCGCATAAACCAAATCATCCGCCGACATTTCCGCCACCTCCAAACAGACCCCACCACCAGGGATATATTTCCCTCCCCACCCCTCTCCGCCTTCCGCAAAGACCGTTCCCTCCGTGACTACCTGGTCAGGTCCACGCCCCCCTACGACCCACCCTCCCATCCTGGCACTTTCCCCTGCCACCGCAGGAACTGTAAAACCTGCGCCCACACCTCCTCCCTCACCTCCATCCAAGGCCCCAAAGGAGCTTTCCACATCCATCAAAGTTTTACCTGCACATCCACTAATATCATCTATTGTATCCGTTGCTCCCGATGCGGTCTCCTCTACATTGGGGAGACTGGACGCCTCCTAGCAGAGCGCTTTAGGGAACATCTCCGAGACACCCGCACCAATCAACCACATCGCCCAGTGGCTCAACATTTCAACTCCCCCTCCCACTCTGCCGAGGATATGGAGGTGCTGGGCCTCCTCCACCGCCGCTCCCTCACCACCAGACGCCTGGAGGAAGAACGCCTCATCTTCCGCCTCGGAACACTTCAACCCCAGGGCATCAATGTGGATTTTAACAGTTTCCTCATTTCCCCTTCCCCCACCTCATCCTAGCTTCTAACCTCCAGAAACTCGATCCCCTGACCTGTCCGGACTTGTCCGACCCGCCCAGCTCCTTTTCCACCTATCCACTCCACCCTCTCCTCCCTGACCTATCACCTTCATCTCCTTCCCCACTGACCTATTGTACTCTATGCCACTCTCTCCCACCCCCACCCTCCTCTAGCTTATCTCTCCATGCTTCAGGCTCTCTGCCTTTATTCCTGATGAAGGGCTTTTGCCCGAAACGTCGATTTTGCCTGTCCTCGGATGCTGCCTGAATTGCTGTGCTCTTCCAGCACCACTGATCCAGAATCTGGTTTCCAGCATCTGCAGTCATTGTTTTTACCAAATTGCTTTATGGCTAATGAGAAACATGAGGGGAAAGTCAGAAAGAGAACTGTCGTTAAATTTAACATCTGAGTAATAGTTTTAGATTTTATAAAAATCAATTTATTCAGAAATGTTACATCACACATCGGGAGCAGGTGGGAATGGAATCCGGGTCTCCTGAGTTAGAGGTGAGCATACTACCATTCTACCACAAAAGCCCCTGATGACCATTTTTATTGACAGACTTATTGATGATGCACTAACATGGCACAATGACTGATCTAGTTTAAACTGGGAAAGATGGTCCAGAGCATTTTCTGAATCATCGAATCCATAAAGTGTGGAAACAGGCCATTTGGCCCATTGAGTCAATACCAAACATCTGAAGAGCATCACAGCCAGACCCAAACCCTATCCCTATAATCCTGCATTTCCCATGACTAATCCACCTAGCCTGCACATCCCTGAACACTGTGGGCAATTTAGCACGGCCAATCCACCTAACCTGCATATCTTTGGACTGTGGGAGGAAACCGGAGAAAACCTACGCTGGCACGGGGAGAACGTACAAACTCCACACAGACAGTCACCCCAGACTGGAATCGAATCCGGGTCCCTGATGCTGTGAAGTAGCAGTGCCAACCACTGAAGCACTATGCCATGAGAGATGATTTGTTGGATCACAGAAATTTAGGACTCTGTATTCAGAAATGGTGACAATTACAAAAACTAATTTTAAAGACTAGTAGAATATTAACCTCCATTTCAAATGCTCTGCAATGCAGCTCTGGAGCATTGTATTCTTTACTGACCTCAGAAATCATACGCTATTGTTGGTGCCAGTAGGAAAGGGTATTGCACATTCACCAGAATGCTATTGGGTTCAAAAGGGTGAAATAATGGTTTTTCATTGTCCAGGCTTGTATTCCTGCAAGTCTAGAAAATCAAGGGTACTGATTAAATGATTTGTTGGGTAGATAGAGAGAAACTATTTCCAAAATGGTGGGGAAATCCAGTCAAGGCAGCATAACCTGAAAATTACAGCCAGACCGTTAAAAAGTGAGGGCAGGAAGTACTACTCCACAGTAATGAAAATCTGGAACTCTCTCCCCTGATAAAGAGGCATTGAGACTAAATCAGTTGAAACCTTCAAAACTGAGCTCGAGGATTATTTGTTAGGTAAGGCTATTAAGGGTGACAGAACCAAAATGAGTAGATGTGGGTAAGAGATATATCAATCATTGAATGGTGGGACTGAATTTCTATCATTATTTTCATGGGGACCTTGATGGGAACAGGACAGAAGGGGCAGTGACAATTTGAGCCAAAGGCACCCCTTCTGTCTTTGGCACTCAGCTGCAAATTGAAAGCTGCAGGAAGTTTCACTTTATAGTCTGCAGAAAACAAGGCACTGCCAAAAATAAGTCAGTCAGGACAGGATGTGTGGTTTGTTACTTTTACCAATTTCTCAAAGATAGAAGTTATGAAATAATTGGGATTTGGCCTTCTGCTTTGTATACTCCTTTGGTGTGTTTGAAATAAAGAAGATGATGTGGAGGTGCCGGTGTTGGACTGGACTGGACAAAATTAAAAATCACACAACACCAGGTTATAGCTAGCTACCTGACAAAGGAGCACTGCTCCGAAAATGTGTACTTCCAAATAAACCTGTTGGACTTTAACCTGGTGTTGTGTGATTTTTAACTATGAAATAAAGAAGCCAAACACTTTGTTTCTAGTCCTTTCTCATCAAATGCTTCTCAATGTGTCTTCGAGGCAATCTGTATCAGTACTTTACTTTCATTCACCCATGGGACATGGGTGTCACTGGCTGGGTCAGCATTTATTGACCATGCCTAGATGCCCTTGAGAAGGTGGTGACATGCTCTTGAGAAGGCAGTCCATGTGTAGGTAGATACACAATTACTTTAGAGATGGAATTCCAGGATTTTGACCCAGCAACAGTGAAGGAAAGGCAATATATTTTCAAATCAGTGAGAGGCTTGGAGGGGAACTTGCAGGTGGTTGTATCACTGTGTACCTGCTGCCCTTGTCCTTCTAAATGGAAGTGGTCATTGTAGAGACTGTGATAAGGTCAGCCAGGTGGACCTCTTAGAATGTGGGTTCCCTGATGGAGGCTGCTAATCTGTTCCAATCAGGGAGCCTTGTCGGACAGACATAAATAAGAGTGTCAGAGATTCTATTCACTCTGAGAGTTGGCTCTGAGGGAGGTGGATCTCAGTGTCAGGAACTCTCCATGTGTAAATAAAGGGTGACATGGTGATGAGATACGTGGATCTGTGAAGCAATTTCAGTGTCCAGAATGGGATTACTGATGTAACCATGCAAAAGTGCCGACTAGCTGAAGCCCAGCAGGACTTTAAACAGGCCCTACAACGGCTTTACCATTGAACAATGTAGCAGGTGGGGTATATGAGCTGCAGGGTATTCTGATATCAGTCCGACTGAGCTTGGGGAATGTCACTTGAGTGAAGGCAACTGCATAGCCTCACTTAGGACATATCTGGAGTTGCATACAGGCCAGACCAGGTGAGGATGGCAGATTTCCTTCCCTGAAGGACATTAGTGACCCCGATGGGGTTTTAATGTCAGTCGTTTCATGGTCATCGTTTCTGGTCTTAATTCCAGAAAGTGCTTATTGGATTCCAATCGACCATCTGCTGTATCAGGATTCAAACCTAGGTCTCCAGAACATTAATCTAGTGATCTCCTGAGCCATCTCCTTCCCTATACTGATGATAAGCAGCAAACCATCCTTGTAAGTATTTGTAAGTTGTCACCAATTTTATAAATGAAAGTTTTATAAATGAAAATTCTGTTCATATAAGACACTATCCCCCCTGAATAAACATACATTAATTATGCACGGAGATTGGTGAAATAATATCCGCCAGTTCGGAGGTAGCTTGCTTGAAGCACACTTGCTTCTGCATGGAGATGTTTGTGAATTAAGTCTCAGTCCAGGGCTTGAGAGCATTGTTTCAGTTGATTCATTGCTGGAGGTATTGGACAGAGCACCAGACGAAGGCTCTGGCACAATGGAAGGGGAGAGATTTGTTCCATCTGCCTTCACCAATACAATTCCATCAACCAACATTATCAAAAGACAAAATATTCTTTCATCCAATTTGTGTGAGCTGGCTGCTTTTGAAAGTTGGCTCCTTTGCTGAAATAATAATTACCCTGTGTGTGAATCATTTCCAAGAGATGTCATCAGGCCCTCGACACTACAAAACTTTTCTTGCCTGGTTCTAAATGTATCCTTTTGTAAAATGATAATGATTTGCAAACAGTTCACATTTAAAAGACAGGATTAAGAAAAGCATACAATGCATGGAGAAAAATATAAGAAATTCAAATCAATTCTCCTTTCTGAACCTGTCACATGTATTTAAAATACAGCTGCAGTGCCTTTTTTAGTCACTTGGTTTGGCACAGTTGTTCTGTTAGTTACTGAGAAAGGGGGCTATATGTAATTGTAGGTATAAAATCCCTTCTAATAAAAACCTTGCATAGGTTGCAGGCTTCACTGACAAGGCCTACATTTGTTCTCCAATCCTCAGTGCCATGACACTGAGTGGCTTCCCAGACCATTTCAGAGCACAATTAGAGTCGACAATGTTCTTATCATTGAATCCCTACAGTGTGAAAATACACTATTTGGCCTATTGAGTCCACCCCGACCTTCCAAACAGCATCGCACTCAGACCCATCCCCCTATCCTACAACGCTACCTTTCCCATGGCTAATCCACCTATCCTGCACATCCCTGGACACTATAGGCAATTTAGCAGAGCTAATCCACCTAATCTGCACATCTTTAGACTGTGGGAGGAAACCAGAGCACCCAGTGGAAACCCACGTAGACACGGGGAGAACGTGCAAACTTCACATAGACAGTCACCCGAGGCTGGAATCGAACCTGGGTTCCTCCTGCTGCTGTGAGGCTGCAATAACGCTCACCACTGAGACACCGTGCCATCTTACGGATCAGGACTGCAATGGCAGATTTCCTTCCCTAAAGGGCATTGGTGAACTAAGCGAGTTTTTGCAACAAGTATGACAGCTCTAATGGTCATCATTATAGGCGTATATAACAGTCCAGACTGATTAGAACATAGAATACAGCGCAGGACAGGCCCTTCGGTCCTCGGTGTTGCGCTGACCTGTGAAACCAATCTGAAACCTATCTATCCGACACTATTCCATTTTCATTCATATGTTTATCCAATGACCATTTAAATATCCTTAAAGTTGGCTAGTCTATGACTGCTGCAGGCAGTGCATTCCACGCCCTGATTATTGAATGTAATTTCCAGTTGCTCCTACGGTGAGATTTGAACGAGTACTTCACAGTTTTTAAATGAATTGCTGGATTACCAACTCAGTGACATAACGAGCAACCCACCTACGCCTACTAAAAAAAAACACCACAATTCTTACATCATGAGAAACATTGCCCAAAGGGATAGAGTTTCAGGCGATTTTAAACCAATCCTGTATAATGCATATCATTTGGGAATATTCACAGTGTGCAGTGCAACATCAGAAAATTACTCTTCATGCTAATTGACCTTTTGGAATTTAAGAATAAACATTGAAATTTAATGACAGGAAAATACCATAACTGTTTTGTCTCTCAGAAAAGCAAGCCTATTTACAAATTTTCAATGTCACATATGAGGCACAAATGACACTGCCAGAGACTATTCCAAAGTTGCACAGCATCTTAAAGTGACCTTTTGAACTATAGGCTATAATTCTGGAAGTTCACCAGTGAAAGGGAGGGATGAGGTCAAAGAGGAAGGAGTCATTATATGGACATCATCCAGACCTTGGTCAAATTCCACTTAAAAATGTGTAGACTGCATTTTGGGAAAGAGAAGGACTATCATTTTTTGACATCGCTAAAGGGATTGAGTTTAAAAGGTTGAGATTATGATGCCGATGTATAGTGTGTTGATGAGGCCACACCTGGAGTACTGCGTGCAGTTTTGGTCTCCTTACTTGAGAAAGGATGTACTGGCACTGGAGGGGGTGCAGAAGAGGTTCACTAGGTTGATTCCGGAGTTGAGGGGGTTGGTTTATGAGGAGAAAATGAGTAGATTGGGATTACGTTCATTGGAATTTAGATGAATGAGGGAGGATCTTATAGAAACATATAAAATTATGAAGGGAATAGATATGATAGAAATAGAGAGGATATTTTCACTGGTGGGTGAAACTAGGACAAGAGGGCATAGCCTCAAAATTATGGGGAGCAGATTTAGGACCGAATTGAGAAGGAACCCAGAGGCTTGTGAAACTGTGGATTTCCCTGCTCATTTAAGTAGCTGATGTTTCGTGATTGAATATTTTTAAAACTAAGATAGATAATTTTTTGAATGGTAAAGGAATCGAGGGTTATGGTGAGAGGGCGGGTTAGCGGAGCTGAGGCCACAAAAAGATCAGCCATGATCTTATTGAATGGCAGAGCAGGCTCAAAGGGCCAAGACGGCCTACTCCTGCTCTTAGTTCTTCTATTCTTACGTTCTTATGGTATCTATCATCTGTTCTTTTATACATGGGACCTTAAAAGAGAATGGTCCAAAGACATACAAGCCAGGCAGATTGGCCATGCTAAATTGCCTGGTAGTATCCAGGGATGTGCAGACTAGGTGGATTAGCCACGGCAACTGCAGAGTTACAGGGATTGGGTAGGGTGGTGCGTCAGGGTGGGATGTTCTTAAAAGGGTCAATGTGGATTCAATGGGCCAAATAACTTGCTTCCAAACTGTAGGGATTCTATGATTCTATAATCATTCCCACAATGAGTCAATAGCTGTAATGTTTATTCAACTTGGAATTTTTCGTGTAAAAGTGATGTGTAAGCATGTGTAGACATTGCAGTCACTTAATAGCAAAGTCAATAACAACTTGTGTTTAGAGAGGGGTGGCTTTACTTTCACTTTTGACCAACCAGCCTCCCCAACCTCGTCCAATGAACAAGGTATAAATCTCATTCAGGGTTCCAGAGGCACTTCCACCAAACTGACTGTGGCTAGGCAGCAGAGGTCCAGGTCAATGGAGGTCTTCACAGCACAGAGGCTGGGAGACAAGCCCAGAGAACATTGGAAGAGTTGACTAAAGGTCATTGATCTGAAACATTAACTCCATCTCTCTCTCTCTCTCTCTCTCTCTCTCCACGGATGCAGTCAGCATCTGCTGAGTAATCTCAGCATATTTTGTTTTTCCTCCCTATTTCAGCAGCCACAATGACATTTCAGTGCAGCTAACACCCATTGCCCAGGAGCTGGGTCAATCCAATCTTTGTAAAAAGGATCAGAGTGGAATCAGCAATGCCCAAGTAAGGCAAAAATAAAGCAATGAAACTGGATATGTCACATATGGGATTCTATGTCATTAGCTTAAGTGGCCCATAATGATAAAATGTGTGGACACAGACTACATACTTGATCAAATCTAATAACAGAACATAGAACATAGAAACGTACAGCACAGAACAGGCCCTTTGGCCCACGATGCTGTGCTGAGATTTAATCCTAATGTAAAATATAATAACTTAACCTACGCACCCCTCAACTCACTGCTATCCATGTGCATGTCCAGCAGTCACTTAAATGTACCCAATGACTCTGCTTCCACCAGCACAGCTGGCAATGCATTCCATGTATTCACAACTCTCTGAGTAAAGAACATTCCTCTGACATCTCCTTTATATCTTCCTCCTAATATCTTCAAACTATGACTTCTCGTACCAGTCAATCCTGCCCTGGGGAAAAGTCTCTGGCTATTGACTCTATCTATTCCTCTCATTATTTTGTACACCTCAATCAGGTCTCCTCTCTTCCTCCTTCTCTCCAGAGAGAAATGTCCAAGCTTATTCAACCTTTCTTCATAAGGCAAGCCCTCCAGTCCAGGCAGCACCCTGGTAAATCTTCTTTGCACCCTCACCAAAGCCTCTGTATCTTTCCTATAGTAGGGCGACCTGAACTGGACACAATATTCCAAGTGTGGTCTCAACAGGGACTTGTAGAGCTGCAGCAAAACCTCACGGTTCTTAAACTCGATCCTCCTGTTAATGAAAGCCAAAACACCATATGCTTTCTTAACAACCCTATCCACTTGGGTGGCAACTTTGAGGGATCTATGTACTTGCACACCCAGATCCCTCTGTTCCTCCACACTGCCAAGAATCCTATCTTTAATCCTATATTCAGCATTTGAGTTCGACCTTCCAAATTGCATCACTTTGCATTTATCCAGGTTGAACTCCATCTGCCATTTCTCAGCCCAGCTCTGCATCCTGTCTATGTCGTGTTGCAGCCTGCAGTAGCCCTCTATACCATTGACGACACTCCAACCTTTGTGTCATCTGCAAATTTACTAACCCACCCCTCAACCTCCTCATCCAAGTCATTTATAAAAACTACAAAGAGCAGAGGCCCAAGAACAGAGCCCTGTGGAACCCCACTCAACACTATTCTCCAGGCAGAATACTTTCCATCTACAACCACTCTCTGCCTTCTGTCAGCCAGCCAATTCTGAATCCAGATAGCCAAATCTCCCTGTATCCCATAGTTTCTGACTTTATGAATGAGCCTACCATGGGGAACTCTATCAAATGCCTTGCTGAAGTCCATATACACCACATCCACTGCTTGACCATCATCGACCTGTCTTGACACCTCCTCAAAGAACTCACAAGCCACTTAAAAATGCACATACTTTATTGTGGTAAAGAAAAACACTATCAAATTCTGACATCTGTCAACTGGTTTTAATGCCTGGGATCTTTATAGATCATAATGATTTTAAGAAAGAAAAATGCTGACTTAAAATCCACAGGAATCAATGGACCACAGATTATCCCAGCTTTGCAAAATCAATGTGAGACAAACATGGCCTGAGTCAAAATTAACATTTCAAAAGACGCTGACATTTAAATTTGCTTCTCCTGCCTGATTTACACATCTATAGATAAGTTCCGTATAGCAGAGATAAAAGAGTCACCTAAAAACAATGAGCCTTGACATGAGAATACGCAAATGAGCTGTATTTCAAGTGACTGCTTTTGGCACAGCAGCTAATAGAAAGCTGGATTTGTAACCAGAACTGGAGAAGACTTGTGCACTCACTCCCTTTTTTTCTCTCAGCTTCTCTTAAAAGACATGATCCTGTGAAAAATCAAATTGGAGAAAAAGTCCCCGTTTGGGGACCATGCAATCTGCTGGACTCGATTTTGAATTCAATAATTTTAATGAATCGCAGGGTTTAGAGGGATACAGGCCAAATGCTGGCAAACAGAACTAGATCAATTTAGGATATCTGGTTGCCATGGATGAGTTGGACCAAAGAGTCTGTTTCCATGATGTACAACTCTATAACTGTATCCTCTATAAAACCTATATCTTGACCAAGGTTTTGGTCACTAGTTGTACTGTCAAGTAAGCTCAGAATTGTTGCCACCCAGGAGGAGACTATTTGGTCCATCTCATTTGTGCTGACTCTCAGAATGACCATTGCATCTGGTGCTTTTCAACTACCTTCCCCCGTAACCTTGCACATTCTTCCTCTTCAGTTAATAACTCAATTCCCTCTTGAATATCTCAATTGAACCTGTCCCCACCACAGCCTCAGACAATGCATTCCGGATCCCTATTACGTGTTCCATGGAAATGTTTTTCCTTATGCCTGCTTTACTTCTTCTGTGAATTACCTCGATTTGTGCCCTTGTATTGTTGATGCTAAATGTTTATCATGGTCAGTATTATCTCTTGATTTATAAAGCTCTGGTGAAGCACTTTGAGAGTTTTTTTCATGCGAAGGAAACTATATAAATGCGAGTTTTTTTTACTGCGGTTGGGGTAGGAAAATGAAACTTACGGAAAGAAAATTGCTTTTTGGAAGACTTTCTGATAATTCCTGTATTTTCAGTGAACTCTGGGCAGCATTGGCTGAAGTAACAAAAATTATTTGGGTATCTTAAATGTGAGTTACACCTGAGATGTCTTGTGATCTTCTGTGCTGGCTGAAAATTCATTGTATTAGAACCCGATGATATGACTGACACAACCAGACATTAAAATTGGGAGATTCTGCCAATTCAGATGGCTCAGAATCACAGAAAGGTTGCAGTTCAGAAGGAGGCCATTTGGCCAATCATACCTAGGCCAGCTAGAAGATCTTCACACTGTGCTCATTTTTCTCAGATGCACAGGACCAATAGGTACAGTATAAAAGACTTGTCATGTCAAAATCCATCTGATCTACCAAGAAACCAACTAATGTGCATTAATGAAAGTGGTAAATGGTTCAACATAGTGCTTAAAAGTAACTTTTAATGATCTTAGATTCAGTTAATCACAGCTGGAGGACTGGACATTTATATTAAAATGCTTCTCTTTAGTGATAAAGCCATTTTCAGCTGCATTATTAAAACTGCCCCAGGTTATTACTCTGAAACACATCAAGAAATGCTTTTTAACAGAAAGAGAAAAAATCTAAAATAATTATGTTTTATCACTCTGCCATTTCGCACTGGCTGACAGAAGATTTTACATTTGGGATGACACAAATGATTTTGATCTGAAACTTAAGGAGTAATCAAACCAGAATAGTCTTTTGAGTGACTTTTGAGCACAGCTTCCAGATTGTGCCCAATGTGGAAGTTTTATCTGC